>NC_056034.1:15946227-16148650 GCF_004379255.2 Salvia splendens
CTGCTAGAACGGCGTCTACGTTTGTTAGAACTACCCTCTTCGTCGACATCCCCCTTTTCACCTTGCCTACTGCACACAATGGTCTGCCATGTTTTGACACCATTTGCGTACTTGTGTCCATATCTTCGAGTATCAAACCTACAGTCGTTGGCATATGCTTCATAAAAGGAAATTCCTTCGTCTAATGTTTCAAACACCTGACCAACAAACGGTTTAAGCTCGGGTCTGCAATCTGGAATACCTGCAGCTGTACACATGATAGAGAATCTTCATTAAGAATGTCATCACTGCATGTCAACGGCCAAATTGGCAGAATGTCATCACTGCATGTCAACGGCCAAATCGCACACTATATCAAATATAAAACATTGCTGACAGATTCTGTATAGAGTATCAGAACAAGCATAAAAAAAATCTTCGAGTATCAAACCTACAACATTTCGCAATATAACATAATACTTATGCATAATCTACTCAACGTACTATGTCTTCTTCAGTCAAGCACAACAATTTCTACAGTATACATTAAAAAAAAATGTACCAAAACAATGACAGACAAATCAGCACAGGGACATCAACCATTTCGAAATCTAACTGCAGTTGGACATACGAAACAGAATCATCATCCAAGGATATCACCACGGAATGTCAGCGGCCAAAAATAGCATGAATATCATCGCAAACTATATCAGAACCATTGGCAGAATATTTTTTCATGTATTGAAGATTTAAACGACCATTTATTCACAAAAAAAACGTCACCAAAATTATGCTACCAACAACGACCAATTCGATACATAGCCTACTACTCAACCTCATTCATCAACTAACGCAGAAACATCAAATATAAACGTCATTGTTTTCAACAATTTGCAACACCTATAGTTCAAATTGTCATGAAAAATACCTTGAGCTTCGTCAAACATCTCCATTTCAACACAAACGTCGACGTGGAGCTTACGCCGACCCAATATACTTCGTAAACTAACGCCTAAGAAGATTTATGCGATGCACTTCAACACAAACGTTGCCAATATGGTGCCTTGAATGTCGATGATTAGTGTCAGGATTGGCCAAGATGGTACCTTGAATGTAGATTTATGAGATTAACTATGCACATGGGATAACTTTATGGTTGAATGAGAAAGAGATGGTGGCCGATGTTAATTCTCATTCCAAATATGAAACTCATTGTAGTTTGGTATAATAGAGATAAATTAGGAAGACATTGTCGTCGGTTACAATTTGAGGAATCACGTCAAATATTGTTAAGTTGGAGTAAATTGAGGGGGAGTAATAACCGCTTCATACTACAAATCCCACATAAGTCCCTGGTGACACAAATTGTATTGCACGTTGACATTAACATTTGATAGATCATGTCAGCCGTTGATTGTGATTAAAGATTGTTTAGGATTAAAGTTTGTAGTTTGTACTAAAGATAGGAGTTTGCATTTATATATATATATATATATATATATATATATATAGGGATGTATTCATTTCTTTTTTCCATATTTTCTCCTATTTCCTTCTTGATCTCAGCCCCACAATTTTGTCATCCGACGGTTAGATTGATGCCACGTGTCATTTAATAATGCAGATTTTCCATTGAATAATGCACACCAACTAATAATGCACCATTATAGTGCAATAATGCAGATTTTCAGTTGAATAATGCACACCGACTAATAATGCACCATATAGTGTAATAATGCAGATCATCTGGACCTTTGATGAATGAGATCTAACGGCCCATATTAAGAAGAATAAAGGATCTAAGGTATGAATAGGAGAATAACGCTCCCCTATATATATATATATATGTGTGTGTGTGTGTGTGTGTGTGTGTGGAGTTCATATTCCAATGACTTTTTCCACTCACTTTCCTTCAAATAATTTCTTAAAATTCGTACCGATCAAATATGAGACATCTAATGCGGACCGAGTAGAGTATAATTTAAAAGAAATAAAAACTAGTAAATGAGGATTGAGCCCACATCACATACTTCAAGTTGTGGGGTAATTACATCATACATGAAAAATGTTTTCAATTAAACTATATGGTGTAGAACTTTTTATGTAGAGTTTAAATACTTGTACAAGATAAAAATGTATCTATGGAAAAATATTAATCTATTCTACTAAGATGCTTTTTATATAGAGTTTAAAATACATGTACAAAGATAAAAATGTTATCTATGGGAATTAATCTATTCTAAGACGCTATCAATCTATTCCCGTGGGATCATACACTTGATTCTGATTTAATTCTATTTCCTTATTAACAAACTCACTCGAGACTAAACATGCACAAACCGAACCTAATCGCCGGTTAACCAGCGGTTCACAAATCGGAACCAGAACCGGCGCCGGCGCCGGCGGTTCAACGGTTCAAGCGGGCCGGTTCAGGTTTAAAAAAATTGTGAACCGTAACCGGCGGTTAAAAACCGGCAGTTCAGCGGTTCCAACGGTAGGATTCCGGCTAGGGCGTAGGTTTTCATGCTAGGTGTGTAGAAAAACCAGCGGTTTACGTCAGAAACTGCCGGTTTCTGACGGAAACCGCCGGTTTCCGACGGTTCTGGGCCTTTTCAGGTGGCAGCGTATAGGTGTTTCCGACGGTTCAGGACCTTTTTCAGGTGGCAGTGTATAGGCCTGAAAACCGTTCAGAAACCGGCAGTTTCCGTCAGAAACCGTGGAATGCCGGTTCAGGCGGTAAACTAGCCGAAATTTGAACTTTTTTTTATTTCTTTCAATTTTACTCCTATAAATACCCCTCTTCCCCCATCATTTTTACTCACCCATTCTTATGTGAAAAAAGATTTCCTTCTCAATCTCAATTTTTCTATTCTCTATCTTCATTCTCTCTAATTGCTCAAGTTGTTTACTACTATATTTGTTGTTGTGTTCATAATTTACCATTTATTCAATACTTCATATCTCATACTACTTTCATTTTGCATTATGTCTTCTTCTCGTGGTGGACCGGGACATGGTGATCGGGGTAAAGGAATTTCCCAAGATCAAAGTAGTCGTCCCCAAAAATCAAAGCGACCTAGTCGTCGAGAAGCTATGGAAGAGGTTTCCCGAGTGGCGGCTGAATGCATGCAAGTAAGTTCTAAAAAATAAAATTATTTTTACAATTCATAATTTTATAAGATTGAGCTTTTTAATTTTTTTTGTGTTCCTAATTAAAACTTCAACTTATATAATATTTATAGATAGAAGAAGATCATAGGACCGCCATGCTACTCGCTCAAATGCATCAAGGTGGGGGGTATTTCCGTGCAACAAGATGACGAGTACGACGTGGCTATATCGTTGGACTTGGACAACAATGATGATAGATCTCGTTCTCGTATTTCGTCTAGCACCGGCGGAAATGAGGACATGCCTCCCCCTGATCCACCCACTAAAAAAGCATTGAAATCTTATATTTTGGTTAAACACTACAAGAAGGTCCCGGTGGTAATTTCAAGTCCTAATGATCCGCTCTCTCAAGAAGAGACATCAGCGTTTCATGCATATTGTAACTATTGTGATAAAGTCTACAAATTTGTGAGTGGTGGGGGATATGGCACCCTACGTCGTCATTTGGTGACAAAGCATCCAGTAGAATGTGGGACCGCCGCTACCCAAACCCAACTAAACTTCCAACCCGGTGGCTCAGGTTTGTCACGTACGCCTCTTTTTAAATATGATCCTAAAAATTTTGCTAACGTTATGACTAGATGGGTTGCAATGAAGCTTTTTCCTTTTAATGTTTATGATGACAAAAAAATTGAGGTTACTATGCAAAGTGGTTTGAACATAGCTGTCAAAAGAGTAGGTCGAATGACCGTTCAACGATCTACCGTTCGACAATGTTTGGAGAAAAAAAGTTGAATTATCACGTTTTTACTCAACTTGGGACACAAAGTGAACATTTGCTCAGATGTATGGGCTGATTCTTTTAATAGACATTCATACATGGGCATTACAGTTCACTTTGTGGACAATAGTTGGACTTTGAACAAGCGTTTGATTGGTTTTAGAGAATTTGAGACACCACACACTGCACCCGAAATTGCTTCTTTAATTATTCAAGTTTTGAATGAATTTCAATTATGCAATTAATGACTTAATTGCGGCTTGTGCTCCGGTTATTGGTGGTAAGTATTTTCATCAAAGATGCATATGTCATATTTTGAATTTACGTGTACAATATGCGCTTGAATTATGGCAAAAGCATGTTAGTCCTATTAGGACTGCAGTTAGATTAATCCATCAAAAGCCGCCTATTGGCAAAGCTTGGAAGAAGCATTGCCATCAAAAGAAGGTAAGATATACGAATTTTACCATGGTTGTGTCTCATAGATGGAATTCGGCATATGATTGTCTGAATTCTACTTTGGAGCATAAAGATTCTTTGTGTGATTTTTTTAGAACCTATCCCGTTTCTGATTTATATCTGTCGCATAGTTGTTGAGATCATAGCGCGAGTTATTTAAATTGTTCAAATATTTCAAAAATGCGATTGTTGAATTATCGGGTGTTTATTATTGCACTGTTGTTTGTGTTTTAGAGCATTGCATGTATATATCACTTGGTTTTAAAACTGCGATGAAAAATGCTTGCTCTTCTCCTAAATTGATGTATGTTTTATATTATATGATTGACAAATGGCTTAAGTATTTCAGTGAGATTCCAACGGTGTTTTTGATTGCAATGGTCTTGGATCCAAAATGGAAATTAGCCGGTACATCTAGGATTTTAGATTTTTATTATAACAATTTGAGTTCTATTGATATTGGTCCACTTCAAGCATTGCAAGCGGATACCAATGACCAATGGGGAGTAAACCTAACCGAAACATTTCAAATAAACCTCTCGGACTGGTCAATTGTCCAACAAACCTTTGAGTTTAACTTGCGTGCTCTCTACACCGAATATGAAACCAAGTATAACAGTACCCACCAAGTCAGAAGACCTACCCCTCCTCAACAACATCATTTTGGCTTCACATTTCAAATTGATTATGATGACCCAGACGCGCAATCCCAATTAGCCGACCTATACAGCTACAGCACCGGCGGAAGGTCGACCTCAGGTATGGTAAGTGAGTTAGATTTATATTTCGATTCGCTCTTTTCCTTTGGTGATGAAGGTCCTACTCATCCGGCCCAAATCGACGTCCTCGATTGGAGGGGAACACATGCAAAAATTTTTCCCATACTTGCGTTAATGGCCAAGGAGATTTTTTCGGTTCCAGCTTCCACTATCGCCGTCGAGTCCGCTTTTAGTGTTGGATCACGTGTGTTGGATGAATAAAAAAGTAAGCTCTCCGTAAAAAATATGGAAGTCGTGATGTTACTTGATGATTGGGCCAAAGCTGACGTCAGAGAACAAGAAAATAATTGGGATGGTCGTCAGGAGGAATCACAAGAAGATTTCACCGGGGATGAATCGTAGGCCAACCGTCAACCGCCGGCCAAGCAAAATAGGTAAGTAAGTTAAGAGACTACGTGGGCTTTGATTCCCTAATGCAAATGAGCATTGAGGATACGTAGGCACCCCAACTTAAATTTTAAATTTAAGTTGAGTTCAAGTCCTTTTTCCTTAATTTCTTTTTTTTTCATTTGTTTCTACTTTAAAAATAATTGTATTTGTATATACTCTAGTCAGTGAAGTAGATTTCTCTATAAGGCTAAATCAAGGAAACTTTTGACAATTCTACTATAATTATTGATTGTTAGACTAAACTCAACATTTAAGGTTGAATTGCTAAAGGTGTCCTCAATTTAGTTATATAGAAACATCTCCTTGGCCGACTAAGAGTATATATACTTATAAATTTATTGTTCAGAACTTCAAGTCTTTTTTGTAATTTGTAATTGGCTTCGTTGTAGACTAGTAGTCTCGTTGTGTTTAAATTTTTTGTTTAAGACTTCAAGACTTCAAGTTTTTTGTGATTTGTAATTGTTGTAACTTGTAATCTCAATAAAATTGCAATTTTCATTGTGATTTTTTGAATTTTATTTACACACATTTCATAGATAAATAAATAAGAAAATGCAAAAAAAAAATTACGAACCGTCGAACCGACCCGGAACTTGCGGTTCTAAACCGCCGTCCGAACCGGCTGTTTTTTGAACCGGAACCAGAACCGCTGGAACCCTTGGCGGGCCGATTCAGGTTCATGGAAATGATGAACCGTGAACCGCCGGTTCCGAATCAAAACCGACGGTTTATGAACCGTGGGCATGCCTACTCGGGACGAATAAATACAAAGGCGCGTGGACCTTTTCCTTTCCTGACCTCCCTTTGACAATCGCCAAAGTCAACCCACAAAATATTAAATAACCAGAGCGAAGAAAAACAAAGAAAAAGATAAGCACAAGATAAGCGAAAAGCATGAAAACTTTCGTGAGCCTTTGAGAATGCCCAAATGCCCATCCACCCACCACTACCCTCCAAATTCCAGACTTTTTTGGAAGAGCAAATCCTCTGCCTCTCTCCATAAATAAATTTGCTTTATTTACAAATCCCCACCACCTCTCTCTCTCTACAAAGTCAACGCCTTCTTTTGCAAAGATATGGAGGAGGACTGGGATCTCCACGCCGTCGTTAGAGGCTGCGCCGCCCCCGTCTCCACGAACGACGCTATATCGTTTCAAGCTCTCTACACTCATCAGCAGGCAGCCAAGGACTTATGATACGAGCATATTCATAAATTATCCCCATATCTATATTATTTAGTTGGTTATTGATTTACCATATCTTTTCATATTTTTTAGGATTATTTTCTTGTTCCTTAAGTTATGGTATCCACTATTATAAATAGTGGACATTGTTATTCATTTCGATCATTCAAAAAATATCAAATTATCTTATTTTCCTTTTATCGTATTTTACTTTCTTTTGCAATTCAAAATCTTGGTTTGATCAACGGGCAAAGCTCCCGCGACTACCGTTTATCCCTCGGCCGATCGCCTCTGCGACGCCGGAAACTTGTTAAGAGAAATCATCTCTTAACAACCGATGCTTTCATCACGAGCTCAATCTAGCATGACGAATTGGGCTGGAATTCGCGCAGAGCCGCTCGTCGGTTCGGCCGCCGGAACCACCCGAGGGCGGGAGGCTTCATCATTGTCAACCGGTGCGCTGGATACGACGGCCTTGGCCTTTGAACACGTACTAGCGTCGCTGGCCCGTATAGAGGCGCGGCTGGACGCATCTGAGTGGTGGAACTCCGTCGCGCCGCCACCGCCAAGGCCCGATCCGAAGCCGCCCTATTCTGATTGGGCGAGGGAGAGACCAGAACAGCCGTATCAAGATTGGCAGCGGGGGAGAGTCGACGCGGGTTATCAGCGCCCGCTGTTGACAGTAGCTACATCAGTCACGACACATCCGCAATTAGGGTTTTGCGGGCAGCCCTCTCGTGGCCCACACCGCCCAGCCCGATCGGAGATGAATCCTTGGGAGCGTCAGGGGTACAACAGCACAGGGAATCGGCATAGGGGAGCGACTACATGGGACAACCCAGCCTTTCGGCAGGAGGTCCACGGTAGGGAAAATTCGACGGCGTGGGACAACCCTTGGGCACGACACGACGGTGGGGGTTACTCCGAACCGCCCCGTTACAACCATTATTGTTCAGACAAACCACGTTACGAGAAGATGAAACCCCCGTGCTTCAACGGGTCTGATGCAGTCAATTAGAGATCGAGCGTGCCGGTGGTGGTTGGCGAGGCTACTGAGTACGGATGCTATGGAGATGACTCCACTCACATCCATTTTCCTAAATTGGAGTATAATCTGAATAGTTATGTGTGCGGGAATGAGCGTGAAGTGAGTAAACAAAAACGAGAAGACTCTTATTCAACGAGTTGGGTTATGCAGATGGAGTATTCATATGATAACGCGAGAGATTTTGGTTGTTTTTCAGAATGTCGGGTGGCGGAAGAAGATCGTTGTGATGAACGGGAAAGAGTACATTCCACGGACTATATATTTGAGACAAAAGCAAAGGAAGCCTTAGTTCATGATGTGGCTACTTCAGATACAGAAGATGTAACTATCCCGGCCAGTGACTTGCCAAGTGATTCTCATAATATTTGGGAAATTAGAGCTGGCAGCCCCGATATTGGGGATGAAGAGGAGTTGTTAGACGCTGACGAGGAAGAGGAAGTTGTGGTGAATTTGTGGTCTGCTCCGGTGATAGGGGACGAGTGCTGTAACACTGAGAGGTTATACATATTCAGTCATGGTATAGACCGTGGGTCACACAAGGGCACGTCGCAAATCCCAGTTCGCGAGCCATGACTCCAAAACTGTTCTACTCTTGCTGGGATGGGTCCCATGTATAATCTGCAGATTTCAAGAGGAGGTAGCTTCGACATAATCTCGATGAAGTCTAGTGCAGACGAGGCTTGAACCTGCGTTTTAAACATCTTCAATCATCTTCATCCTTCATCCATGAATCCCAATGAGGAAATCATTTTGTCTTCACTATGTGACCGGATAATGACTTTCTGCAACAGATTAAACAAGAGATTGGACAAGCTTGATGAACAGCAACACGCCCATCATCAATACGACCTCCTTCAGCCTGTGCAGCCATTCCATCCCTACCCGCAACCATCGCTGCCATACACGTTGCCGCAGGCAAACCCAAATTCTTGTTGGGACCCACCATGGGCGCACCTGCCCACTGCGCTGCTGCAATATCCGGCACCGTGGCAAACAACGGTTGAACCCTACTTCGACAACCAGCCACAACCCTACTTCCACGACACTAACCCATACATGCAGCCGACATCCCAGACCTACATCGATCCATGGGCAGGAGCAGCTCGTCTACAGACCGCCACCGCCGCCGCAGCACTACTTCCACACTCAGCCGCCGCCGTCACACGACTACCACTAGCCGCCACAACTTTCCTCCCAGTAGCCGCTGCGAACAGCAGCCCTACCCCACCAAAATTACCCGCAGGTACCTCCTCCAAAAACCTACCAGCCGCCGCCACCACCGCCGTTGATTCCTGATTGTGATCGAGTTGAGGAAGGCTTTGCTGATTCTACTAAGAAGATTCTCAATTCTTTTGTTGGTTTTGGAGGAGTTGAAAAGGTTGAGAAGATGGAGAAGTCCAATCCGGATTCTGCGCGCAAAGAGAAACCGGTTCAAGGTTGCATCGAGATTCAGTGCTCGCGATAATTGAATGCTTCTCCAATCAAGATTCTCCAAGCCCAGATTGGTTTGGGTAGTTCCATTGTGGACAACGTATCGCTGAAATTATTGAGTGATTCATCTCATGTCAGGGATGTCGCAAGTATGAATCATCGATCAACATCGCTCGACGCCAATGCACGATTGATCCCTCTGCAAAACAACACGCCGTGTTTGGCATTCATAGACGCCTTGACAAGCTCCAAATTGATCGATTACTTAATCGAGTTCAAATTGAGGAGGAAGAGGCATTGTTGGATGGCGAAAGAGATTATGGATCGAAGCTCCTATGCGCCATGGACTTTGATAATTCTCCACTTGATTATATTTCAACTATATGGAAAAACAGTGAATGGAGAGGATGCAAAGGTGACTTGCCTGAGTCAAATGGATATTTATATATTGAGTCCAATGGTGGAATGAATCAACATAGCACATCAATTGGGATTATTGTGGCTATGGCTGCCTACACCAATGCAATTCTAGCCCATTTTGTGAAGTCGGTGGAACGCGATGTTCTTGCTAAGCTGCTTGACGAGAGGATCATAGACGTTCGCCATGCTTCGTGATTTTCACCTTGAGGACAAGGTGAATTTTAACCGTGGGTGAGTTGATACGAGCATATTCATAAATTATCCCCATATCTATATTATTTAGTTGGTTATTGATTTACCATATCTTTTCATATTTATTAGGATTATTTTCTTGTTCCTTAAGTTATGGTATCCACTATTATAAATAGTGGACATTTTTATTCATTTCGATCATTCAAGAAATATCAAATTATCTTATTTTCCTTTTATCGTATTTTACTTTCTTTTGCAATCCTAAATCTTGGTTTGATCGACGGGCAAAGCTCTCGCGACTACCGTTTATCCCTCCGCCGATCGCCTCTGCGACACTGGAAACTTGTTAAGAGAAATCATCTCTTAACAACTTCTTCGAAGATCTGAGCCCAAACGACGTCGTTTTCCCCATGATGTTGTTCGGCGTTTAAGGTCTAGGAGTGGTTTGGTATTGATTAAAGTCCTATCACTATATGTGTATTTTATATTCCTTTTGCCCCCTTAGTATTTTAATAGAAAAACTTTTATTGCCCCATTTGGAAAAAAATGAAATGTCAGATGTGTAATTAGGAGTAATATTTAATAAAACTTGAAAAAGAAACAAAAAGTCATTGAGTGTTAAAGACCAAAGCTCTGAAACTTGTAGAGAAAAAGCAAAAGAAAAGTTATACGAGCGGTTGAGAAAATATGCAATTCTTTACCCCCATCCTGCTTCTTGCAACGCCATTGAAGTCTCCACGAATCAGAGATAATCCGTGGTATAGTAAGGAAAATACTCAATTTAGATTGCTCCTCACATGCTACTATAGTAGTAAATGAATGATACTCCCTCTGTCCCATTAGAAATGAAACGTTTTCCTTTTTGGTCTGTCCCATTAAAAATGAAACGTTTCTAAATATGGAAACAATACTCTCTCTACTTTTTCTTCTCTCTTACTTTACTCTCTCTTCATTAACTCACAAAACAACACTACATAAAATCCTGTGCCGAAGAACAAATGTTGCATATTTAATGGGACGGAGGGAGTACATAAATTGCCAAAAATCAAATCTTGCTACAAATTCTCAATCCAGACAAACGCTAAAGCAAAAAGGAGTGATAGTATAAAATAGAGCCATAATATATGCTGCAATGCCAAATAATTTTAATGTAATCGTAGTTTTATGGTATAGACCCAGATGGAGTCGAGACGCGTTACGATGCTCTAAGAGCATCCGCAGCGGTGGCGGTTGGCGCCACCGCCGTCCGTGCCAGCGGCAAGGCGAAGGACCGCCACCGCTGCAACCGCGCCGCTGGCACGGCGCTGCTCGATGTATCGAGCACGTCCGTGCCAGCGGACGCACACGTGGCGGTCTCCCATTCGCCAACGGCATAGCCGTTGGTTTCAAACATTTTTTTATTTTTTATTTTTTAAAAATCGGATTTTTATTAAAAAAATCGATAAAAAATAAAAAAAAAAAATTTCACTTCCCCAAAAAATTATATCCGTTTATAACCGTTTTTCCCCACTTTTATTTTTTTTTTTATTTTTTTTACCCCAAAAATACACACTTTCATCTATAAATACCCCCAATTTCACTCCAAAAAATTCACACTTTCACTACACAATTCTCATCATCAATCTCTCATATCCATTTTCATCTTCCTCTCACACCCTACAACACCACTATGTCCGGTAACGACGACAACCCAAGCGGCTCTCACGGTTGGAACCCCGAATGGTTCGGTTCGCAACCGTTTCATAGTCCGGAAACGGAATATTCGGCCCCTCCTCTCACCCAAGATTCGGGCGTTCCGAGTGGCTACCGGCCATACCCAATCGACGATCAAGGTGCCTCCGATGGGCGCTACGGGTGGACACCGGAGCCTAGGCCTCGCGCCCCTTCCCAAATGCCGAATCCTCCATCTCGCGCCGGTGTCCGCACACCGTACTCACCGGCGGAGATGGAAAGATTGTTCAAGGCGTACATGGAAATCTCCGAAGATGCGGTGGTTGGAACGAACCAATCCGGCGATCACTTTTGGTGGCGCGTCTCTAGCCGGTACAATGCACACCGGCCGCCGGGAACGATCGAGCGCAACGAGAGTATGGTGCGCAACTGCATCGGCCGAGCCAAAGAAGAAATTGGCAAGTTCAACGGCTATTTCATCCAGGAGTCCCGGAATGCCGGGAGCGGCCGAAGCGAGGTCGACATCATCACCGCCTCGCTGAGCACCTACCAATCCATGAACGGTAAGTCGTTCAAATATCTTAACGTTTGGCAGGAGACGCGGACGCACCCGAAGTATAAGGGAGGCATAACATCCTCCTCTAGCGGCTCCTCCAAACGCTCACGGTCGGCATCCCTATCCGACGCCGGCGAAGAAGTGGCTAGCCAACTCGCCGAAGCTAACTTGGGTAGCCCCGATGCCCAACCAAGCGGTTCCCGACGCCGACCGCAAGGTAGGAAGAAGGCGGCGGCCGAACGACGTCGCGCCGCGACTCCATCTGCCCCTGCTCCCGAACCCGCACCCTATGTTCCACCTCCACCCCCGAACAACTCGTTGTGGGCCCTTTTGGCCCAACTCAATTTGGCCGATAGGTCAACTATGACCCCCACGCAACTTCAAACGCACGAGTCCATGATATTGGGTCTCCAAAAACAATTGGGGTTGGTGCCGCCGGATGCGTAGTCTTCCTCGGGTTATATTAGCCAATAATTATGTAATTTTTAATTTTTAGGAGTTTAATTATGTAATTTTTAATTTTTAGTATTTTAATTATGTAATTTTTAATTTTTAGGATTTTAATTATGTCTTTTTATTTTATTTGTAATTTGTTATTTTTATTGTGGTTTTTTTAATGAATTTTAGTATTATGAAAATGTTTTTGTGTAATTGAATTTTATATTAATTGTGCTCGTCCTTGCGGAAGAGCACAGTTGTGGGTGTTGTGCTCTTGCCAGAGAGCAGGCATGAATAGTACTGCCCGGGCCCACAACCGTGCCGCTGGCAAGAGCACGGTTGTGGATGCTCTAAGTCATTGCTTTAATCGCAAATGTATCAGAATAATCTTTTAAATCAGATTTGACGAAACCAATTTCTACATCCCTATCCTGCACACCTCCACACGCAGCAATTCCCTTCTCTCTGTCTTAGTCAAACGTCAGTCATCTCGAGCTAAAAAAAAAAAGGATGCGGGCAATCGGGGCACCCCTATTATTGCTACCACCACTCCACTCTCTCCGTTTTATCCCGTCTGCTTCTCCATATTTCTCGCCATCTCCACTCCGACCTCTGGTCAATTTTTTATACTTCCACTCCTCAACAAGACCGGTCGCCGGAATCGCATCATCAATGGCCGCCGCCGGCGAACGCGTCACGAGCGGTTGGTTCTCAGTCCCGGACCTCCGCCTCCGGAACCACAGATTCACCGTGCCTCTCGATTACTCTCTCTCTGATCCTGCGTCGCAGAAGATCTCCGTCTTTGTCCGCGAAGTCGTTGGTGGTAATTACTTATTCTACTGCGTGAATACTGAATTGAATATCTCTGCCTCCGCTGTGTTGTTGTTGTTTGTTGCTTTGTTGATTGAATTTTCTTATATTGACATGTTTGATTGTGATTACTTCTCCCTTGGGGATTGCAGCAATTCTTTTTTTTTTTTTGAGCGATCAGCTGTATGTTCTGAGCAGCATTGGATATACTGAACAGTTTACTGTTACTCTGCTTCCACCAGGCAAAAGAGATGTACACATTGAATTGGCTGTCATTAGTTTGAAATTGGAAATATCGATTTAAACTTACAATCTCCGTTTGAATCTCAAGTTCAATTGATTATGAAGTGAAGACAACCAAAATTGTGCTCCAAAGTATATATCTTTGGCAAAAGTCAGAACTGAAGTATGAACATTTTCCATGTTTCTTTTATTCTTAAGTGCAATTACTTCATTCAGTGATTCTAAGAAGTGCTAGTTCAACATCTTCAAAAAAATACTAGTTCAAGTAAGTATGTTTTCTGTAATATCAGTTTAACGTGAAGACTTCCTGTAAGTAAGTATGTTCTAGAATGGATCGATAACATATATTACGTGTTGTGACTGCATAGCAATATTGAATGTGGGAGTCGTTTACATATATAGCTGTTAAATGTTATCTTCTTTCAATGGTTTCATGAAACTGTCACGGACTAGGATTTTGGTTACACATGTTTATTGTGTTTCAAGATGAATATGTCTACATTAAATAAGTTCAGCCTTTTCAAGAGATGAATTATTGAATTTTTGTTATATATTCACTCTTATTTTATTGGATGTCACCTGAGTCTTCAATACGGAAGTACTACTAATTTAGCAATATCTTTAACATGCTTCTCTTCATCAGACCATTCAGTACTGATGAACATTGCATTCTGCAGTTGGGAAGGAAGAACTAGACCTCCCCTTTTTACTGTACTTGCAAGGAGGCCCAGGTTTTGAGTGCATGCGACCAGCTGAAGCTGGTGGATGGATAAGCAAAGCATGTGAAGAGTATCGCGTTGTTTTACTGGACCAGGCATGTTTTGAAGCACCATTACATATCTGGCGTGTGTGCTTGAGTTTGTCTTGTTTTTGGCTAAAATGTTTAAATTTCAGCGAGGAACAGGCTTATCGACACCTTTAACAACATCTTCGATGTCGCAATTTAAATCTGCTGAGAAGTTGGTTGACTACTTGAAACATTTCCGAGCTGACAACATAGTGAGGGATGCTGAATTTGTTCGCAGAAGGCTCGTCCCTGATTCTAGGCCATGGACGGTGATGGGACAGGTAAGAAAGTACCTTCTTTTTTATTAGAATAGGCTTATCGATATAGCATGCATATGTGTAAACAGACATTTTTTATCATACACTTCATTTACTAGAAAACTAACATATTGCAATACCGCTGCTTTGTGACATCATTGATAGGAGAAAGACGCTTATAAAAGATACTGCTGCATATCTCCAAGAGAAAAAGAATATTTTGTGTAATACAAATATCTTCTTTTGTAATGTGTATGTTTTAAATTTTCATCATGGATGTCGTCCCTGCAGAGTTATGGTGGTTTTTGTGCTGTTACTTACCTAAGTTTTGCTCCACAAGGACTGAGACAAGTCCTTTTAACCGGTGGAGTCCCTCCAATAGGAAGTGGATGCACTGCGGATGCTGTTTACAGAGCTTGTTTTGATCAGATTGTGAAGCAGAATGAGAAGTATTACCAGAGGTTTCCTGAAGATATACATATTGTCCAAGAAATTGTAAAATATTTAGCAGAATCTGAAGGTGGTGGGGTGAGAAAATTTCTAAACCTTATCCTTCCCCTTCAGAAAATTTCCACCTCCTATCTTCACCCTTTCCCTTGTGTTTGCATAAAGGTACCTCTTCCATCTGGTGGCATCTTAACACCACGAGGATTACAGCTTTTAGGTTTGGCGGGTTTAGGATCAAGTACTGGTTTTGAACGTTTGCATTATATGTAAGTCAGCCCTCAACATATTAGTTCGTAAACCTTCTTTATGTGCTCTTTGGAGTCT
The DNA here is from genome assembly GCF_004379255.2 of Salvia splendens. Lineage (NCBI taxonomy): Eukaryota > Viridiplantae > Streptophyta > Magnoliopsida > Lamiales > Lamiaceae > Salvia > Salvia splendens. Next base: position 15,961,535 of record NC_056034.1, read on the forward strand.
TAATTGCTTCTTTTATACTGTTGCCTGTAGGTTGGAGAGAGTATGGGATCCTATATTAGTTCCAGGTGCATCAAAGAGAATTAGCTATGTCTTTCTAAATGCAGTAAGTTCTAAATGCATTGATATTGGTCTGTGCAATATTATTGAACCAATATATTGACTTATTTGTACATATTGCAGTATGAGAAGTGGTTGGATTTTGATAGTAATCCTCTATATGCTCTCATGCATGAGTCCATTTACTGTCAGGTAAAAATGTGTTTCTTGTTGGGAACATTTGGACTTTTGTGGATATGTACTTACAATAAGCAAAATTCCTTTAGGCTTTCAATTATGCATCCTTTATGATCTCATTTGATTCTGGATGCTTTTAGGGTGCTTCTTCAAGTTGGTCTGCTCACAGGATAAGATCTGAAAATGAGACTCAGTTTGATGCAATGAAGGCCATCAAAGAAGGACGTCCGGTGCTGTTTACTGGAGAGGTGCGAAACAGAAATATTTTCACTAGCCACTATTCAGAAGTTTAAACATAGAACAGTGATCCACATACTTCATTTTTCATTAGGATCCCTGTTAATAACATCTTCTTCCCTGTCTTTCGAGCATATGGATTACGTAGATATAGCATGTTACAACTCAAAATCACTATTTACTCTGCATTTCTGTGACTAATTACTCTTGTATTCTACAGATGATATTTCCATGGATATTCGATGAAATGCATGCCTTGAAGCCTCTGAAAGAGGCTGCTCATTTATTGGCCGAGAAAAAGGACTGGCCTCCTTTGTACGATGTTGCCACATTGAAAAATAACAAGGTCTGCTGCACTTAAATCTCCCTGCATTCCACTTTTGATAATTGAGTTTATTTTGTGGACATGCTTTAATAAGGATAGAAATGAGACACGAGCAGAGTGTTGATACGTGCTTGATCGAATGCAGGTCCCTGTTGCTGCTGCAGTTTACTACGAAGATATGTACGTAAACTTCAAGCTGGTGATGGAAACGACTCCTCTGATAGCAGGGATCAGATTGTGGATCACAAATGAATACATGCATTCTGGTCTGAGAGATGGAGGTAGCCATGTTATGGATCATCTACTAGGCCTGCTCAAAGGGAAAAAGCCTCTTTTTTAATTTCCTTTTTTTTTATACCAAATCTTAGAGTTTTTAACATACTCTGAAGAGAATACACTAGAACACGAGAAATTTTCTAGTCTGATTACATATTGTGTTACAATTAGTAGGGGGGAGAAAAAAAAACTGAATATCCAAACCGAACCAAACCGAAATTTTGAAATTCGGTTCGGTTTTTTCGGTTTTCCGGTTCGGTTCGGTTTTAAAAATATAAAAAATTCGGTTTTTCGGTTCGGTTCGGGCGAAAAAAAACGAAAAACCAAATTATATTCTATTAATTTTATATTATGTATATATATATATATATATATATAATGTATATACATAATATAAAATCTGCATTATTAAATGAAACGTGGCACCAATATAATATTATTACACTATAATGGTGCATTATTAGTCGGTGTGCATTATTCAATTGAAAATTTGCATTATTACAATATAATGGTGCATTATTAGTCGGTGTGCATTATTCAACTGAAATTCTGCATTATTAAATGACACGTGGTACCAATCTAACCGCCGGATGACAAAAATCGTGGGGCTGAGATTAAAAAGAACAATCGCCGGATGACAAAATTGTGGGGCTGAGATTAAAAAGAATAGAGAACAAAAGATACAAAAAGGAAATGAATACATCTATATATATATATATATATATATATATATATATACATCTATATATATATATATATATATATAGTCGTGATCATATGATAACTCCTAAATATCGTAATAACCCTATAACCAAATCTGGACCACACATATTTATAATCATGCGGTTGAGATTCAAACTTAGATTTACTTCATAAAAAAAAAGTGCGGGGGTAAAACTGTCATTTCTCTCATTTAATTTCTGAATTTTGCCAAATATCACGTAAAATGATAGGTTTATTGCATAGAATGATAGTTTTGAGATTCAAATTTAGATTTACTTCATAAAAAAAAGCACGGGGGTAAAACTGTCATTTCCCTCATTTAATTTCTGAATTTCGCCAAATATCACGTAAAATGATAAAATGATAAGTTTATTGCATAGAATGATAGTTTTGCCGGATAGAATGATACTCTGAGTTGATAAAATGATACTTTTAACTGACTGATAAAATGATAGGTTTATTGCATAGAATGATAGTTTTGCCGGATAGAATGATACTCCGAGTTGATAAAATGATACTTTTGACTGACTGATAAAATGATAAAATGATAGGTTTATTGCATAGAATGATAGTTTTGCCGGATAGAATGATACTCTGAGTTGATAAAATGATACTTTTGACCGACTGATAAAATGATAAAATGATAGGTTTATTGCATAGAATGATAGTTTTGTCGGATAGAATGATACTCTGAGTTGATAAAATGATACTTTTAGCTTATAAATGTTAGGTTTACTGCATAAAATGATAGTTTTGCCGGATAGAATGATACTTTCAGCCGATAGAATGATAGGTATTTTTGGTGTATAAAATGACATTTTTGTTTAATAAAATGATACTTTTACCTGATAAAATGATAATCTAAGCGGATAAAATTACAGAAACCTTATAAAAATGATAGTTTTTCCGGATAGAATGATACTCTGAGTTGATAAAATGATACTTTTAGCTTATAAATGTTAGGTTTACTGCATAAAATGATAGTTTTGCCGGATAGAATGATACTTTCAGCCGATAGAATGATAGTTTTGCCGGGTAGAATGATACTTTCAGCCGATAGAATGATAGGTATTTTTGGTGTATAAAACGACATTTTTGTTTAATAAAATGATACTTTTACTTGATAAAATGATAATCTAAGCGGATAAAATGACAGTAACCTTATAAAAATGATAGTTTAGCTGAAGAAATTGCATATAAGCTGATAAAATGATACTTTAACGTGACAAAATGACATAAAACTGATAAAATGATATTTTTTCCAGATAGAATGATACTTTCAGCCGATAGAATGATAGTTTTGTCGGGTAGAATGATACTTTCAGCCGATAGAATGATAGATATTTTTGGTGTATAAAATGACATTTTTATTTAATAAAATGATACTTTTACATGATAAAATGATAATCTAAGCGGATAAAATGACAGTAACCTTATAAAAATGATAGTTTAGCTGAAGAAATTGCATATAAGCTGATAAAATGATACTTTAACGTGACAAAATGACATAAAACTGATAAAATGATAGTTTTTCCGGATAGAATGATACTCTGAGTTGATAAAATGATACTTTTGACTGACTAATAAAATGATAAAATGATATATGTTAGGTTTATTGCATAAAATGATAGTTTTCTCGAATAGAATGATACTCTGAGTTGATAAAATGATACTTTTGACTGACTGATAAAATGATAAAATGAACGAAATTCAGAAATTAAATGAGCGAAATTTGGATACGTAAATTTTATCATGAGCGAAATGACATATTTACCCCCGCGCTTTTTTTATGAAGTAAATCTAAGTTTGAATATCAACCGCGTGATTTTAAAAATGCGTGGTCCAGATTTGGTTATAGGGTTATTACGAAAATTGGGGTTATCATTATAATGCACCCCTATATATATATATATATATATATATATATATATATATATATATGGGAGCGTTATTCTCCTTTTCACATCTTAGATCATTTTTCCTTCTTAATATTACGCATTAGATCTAAGGCATCAACAGATCAGATTGATTCTATAAAACTGGTTCCGTGTTGCATTATAGAAGGTGGTTGTATGCATTACAGGGTTATTATTGACATTTGACGGAAAAGTAACTGCCACATTTTGGTATCTGCGAATAATGCACCACATGGTCACGAGTAATGCATATAATTGACTATATAATGCACAATATGTGAACTGCAATGCACACGAATAAGATGTACCATGTTATGATGTTTGGACACACGTTTCTTGTTTCCCCTAAGGGTTTAATAAGCTTAGGGGCTAGGGTATAGTACGTAGACACATATGTAATCTTCACATGGTAACGAGTAATGGATATAATTGACTATATAATGCACAATTTGTGAACTGCAATGCATACGAACAAGATGTGCTGTGTTATGATGTTTGACACACGTTTCTTGTTTCTCCTAAGGGTTTAATAAGCTTAGGGGCTAGGGTATAGTACGTACGTATTAATAACAAATTATAAAATGATACGAATAATTCACCAAATTGTCACGAGTAATGGATGTTATTAACTATATAATGCACAATATGTGAACTGCAATGCATACGAATAAGATGTACCATGTTATGATGTTTGACACACGTTTCTTGTTTCCCCTAAGGGTTTAATAAGCTTAGGGGCTAGGGTATAGTACGTAGACATTACTAACAAATTGTTGTTATTGGAATATACGTATGTGCATTATTTGGTTTAGGTAGTGCATTATGTAGCTGTTAATTGTCATTATCTCAGTATATTATGCATTATTAGAGGTATTGTGTATATGGGTTAATCAATGGATTGAAGATTACATACGTGCATTTAGTAATGTCTACGTACTATACCCTAGCCCCTAAGCTTATTAAACCCTTAGGGGAAACAAGAAACGTGTGTCAAACATCATAACATGGTACATCTTATTCGTATGCATTGCAGTTCACATATTGTGCATTATATAGTTAATAACATCCATTACTCGTGACAATTTGGTGAATTATTCGTATCGTTTTATAATTTGTTATTAATGCGTACGTACTATACCCTAGCCCCTAAGCTTATTAAACCCTTAGGGGAAACAAGAAACGTGTGTCAAACATCATAACACAGCACATCTTGTTCGTATGCATTGCAGTTCACAAATTGTGCATTATATAGTCAAATATATCCATTACTCGTTACCATGTGAAGATTACATACATGTCTACGTACTATACCCTAGCCCCTAAGCTTATTAAACCCTTAGGGGAAACAAGAAACGTGTGTCAAACATCATAACACAACACATCTTGTTCGTATGCATTGCAGTTCACATATTGTGCATTATATAGGCAATTATATGCATTACTCGTGACTATGTGGTGCATTATTCGTAGCGGTTTCCAGCCATTATTAGATTACTATTGTACCCTCATAATGCACAAAATAGGACAAATAATGCAACACGGGATTAATTACCCAATGTTGATCTTGACCGTCCATTTCTCTAATCAATGGCTGATATTAAGAAGGAAAAAGGAGGAAATATAGGAAAAGGAAATGAATACATCTATATATATATATATATATTTATAGTAGTGATCAATGTATAATTATTTTTAAGTGTATAACTAGAGAACAAATCTAAACCACACAAATAAATGGAACAAATATTATTTATTTTAATAATATAAAATAGGTCAAGGCAATTTTTAGAAATTAGATTATGAAATTCAAAATCACACGCGGTTTCATTTGCTGCCTCAGCTATTGTAGTCGATAACAACAATATTGCGATCATCCACTTTTCAATGATTTTCTCAAAATTTTGAATTGTTGTTCGTTTGCTTGATTTATTCGAGAAATTTGCAGGTGAAAGATCTAGAAAATTTTCTTCTTTGGAGATCGATAGTGCGTGAGAGCTCTTTCCTAATTTAATTTTATGTTTAGTGGATCAGCTGTAGCGGGTGGTTTGAGATTATTGGAAAATTGGAGTGAATAGCGTTCTTATTCGTGGGCATTCGAGCATCAATTGTTATACATGTTGCTGTTTTATGCATTTGAGAAGTTTAGTAAATAAACTGAGGGTGATTTGCTTATAAGCTCATTTAAATATAGGATTTCAAGTTATAAAAAAATTAGATCAGACATCTTACTTCGTAATTAGGATTGATTAGATTATAGATAAGTTAACAAAACACAATCACTATTAGAATGATTTTACTTCACTCTTGTTAATAAAACACATCACTATTAGAATGATTTTACTTCATTCTTGTTAACAAAACACATCACTATTAACATGATTTTACTTTACTGTTGTTAACAAAACACATCACTATTAGAATGATTTTACTTCACTCTTGTTTACAAAACACATCACTTTTAGCATGATTTTACTTCACTCTTGTTTACAAAACACATCACTCTTAGCATGATTTTACTTCACTCTTGTTTACAAAACGCATCACTCTTGGCATGATTTTACTTCACTCTTGTTATTCACTCTTGTTTACAAAACACATCACTATTAGAATGATTTTACTTCACTCTTGTTTACAAAACACATCACTCTTAGCATGATTTTACTTCACTCTTGTTTACAAAACGCATCACTCTTGGCATGATTTTACTTCACTCTTGTTTACAAAACACATCACCTTTAGCATGATTTTACTTCACTCTTGTTTACAAAACACATCACTCTTAGCATGATTTTACTCCACTCTTGTTTACAAAACACATCACTATAACAAAAAATCACATCATTAGAGTAATTAAAGATATACGTAGAATTAAATTAAGATTGGATAAATAGCAAACTTTCTAGAAAGATATTAAATTCTATAAATTAAGTAGTGACTAAACATTTTTATAACAACAACAATTAACCAGCTATCCTTCTTGGTTAGTAACATCAGCTCCAAATTTCTTCTTCATTTCGAGTTCTTCCACAAAATGAGTAGGTCGTCTTCTCTCTGTGAATAAAATATCAAAAAACTCTAGCTGAGTGCACCAACGACGTGCAATTGTCTTCTCCTTGAATGCAACACTTATTAGTCTACTGCTATTATTAGTAGTGACTCACCACATGAGATCAGCTCCAGCTCTCATAACAAACTAATCAACCAACTTGTTTTAACCATACAAACACTACCACTCGGTTGCTTCTCGAGCTATCATCGACTGATTTCAACAGAATGCATAATCAAATGCGCAGAGGGAGAGGATCAACATAATTTTCTTCTGTAAAACTTTCTGCAACCACCATGCCGCCGCCCCTTCAAACGCGCTGCAATCTCCGATCAACACAGGCGGCGGGAGATCTCTTTCTCTCTTCAAAACAACTCTGCCGCGCCCGATTCTGATTTTGAAATCGCAGGCCAGTTTTGGTGATAGAGAAGCAGTCAACCCTAAGAGGATTCGAAGCAGAATTTTGGCTATGCAGAGGATTCGAAGCAGTTCACGAAGCAGAATTTTGGCTATGCAATGACCATTATACTCCACCTTGTTATTGTGGAGTAAATTTATGATTGAGGAAACTAATTTCTCCTTAAATTCAAAAATTACATGTATTAATACTAGCCCTTGATTTTCCTGATCTTGTGGCTGTGATTTGTTCTCTAGTTATGTAGTTAATGGGCACTTGCCCTATATCACTACTCTAAATATATAAAATGATACTTTTCGTCCATAAAATGAGGGTTATTAGGTTATCACCATAAATATGGGTTATCATATGATCACAACTCTCTCTCTATATATATATAGAGTAGTGATATAGGGCAAGCGCCCATTAACTACATAACTAGAGAATAAATCACAGCCACAAGATCAGGAAAATTAAGGGCTAGTATTAATACATGTTTAAAGGATAAATTAGTTCCCTCTATCACAAATTTACTTTACAATAACAGGGCGGGGTATAATAGTCATTGCACAGAAAAAGTTCCCGCTATTCAACCTTCTTTCTCTTCTACAATTCGAGCGATTCAACCTTCTAGTCGCCGTCTTCGTCGCCGTCGCCTCATTCCATAGTCGTCAACATCCAGTTCTCACATTCCTTCGTCTAAACAAATGGCTACAAATCAAGGAGATTTTTCAAAATGTAAATTTCCTATTGATTAACATTTCTTCGTAGGTTTTGATTTTAGAACTGATTTAGATTTGAATTTTTTTGTAGCTATTGAACGTCCGAAGAAAAATGCAACCGGAAGTTCCGGCTATATACACCAAGGCTCCGACCGTGAGTAATTCCTACTATATTTTATTTTAATCTACAATATTTTATTTGATTTTTTATTTTAATTCCGGTTAGAGTGAGGTTTCTTTGATTTTTTGTTATAGTGATCTATTTTATTAACATCAGTGAAGTAAAAACATGGTTATATTGAAGTGTTTCACGGTTAGAGTGATGTATCTTTGATTTTTTTGTTATAGTGATCTATTTTATTAACATCAGTAGTCGAATCTCCTTCCACTGGAAATACTCTCCCAGTAGCCGAAGCTCCTTCAACTGATGAAGCCCCCCCTTCAACGGATGAAGCTCCTTCGTCTGATGAAATCAAAATTTCAATAAGGGGGGCTGCAACTACTATTACAAAAATGATGAAGTATATGAAGGATGCTCCGGAAAGTAGCAATGATGCCAATTGCTTCAAAGTTGCAGCCATAAATGCACTAAAGATGTTAGGTGTGGAAGTTGATCAAGGAGACCAAGCTGTGTCAAATCCAATTAACAACATGACACAAGCTATGGAAGAGGATCGAGAAGATGATTCAGAATGGATTGATCTCATAGGAAAAATGATGGAAGTCCATGATGAAAATTGCAAATTAGTGACTGAAGGCACATCAATTTTGCCTGAGATTAACTTGGTAAAGAAACCAGTAAGTTGAAGAGTTGGAACAGAAACCATGGATATTGTAAACAATTTGATTGTGGTCTGTTGTGTTTTAACACTAGACATTTGATTCATAGTGAACTAAAAACAATTTGCATGATGTTGTGTACTAATTCATAATATTTTTTTTACTTTTTTGAGTTTTTATTCTTATGGTACATTACACTAAACTATTTGCTGGAGATAAATGAATTTTGTGAAGATGTAACTAAAGCATCATCACAAGACACACAGTTGAAGGTATAAAAACATGCTTAGAGTGATGTGTTCCACGGTTAAGTGATATTTCTTTGATTTTTTGTTATAGTGATCTATTTTATTAACATCAGTGAAGTAAAAACATGGTTATAGTAATGTGTTCCACGGTTAGAGTGATGTACCTTTGATTTTTTTGTTATATTAATCTATTTTATTAACATCAGTAAAGTAAAAACATGGTTATAGTGATGTGTTCCAGTGTTATAGTGATGTGTCTTTGATTTTTTGTTATAGTGATCTATTTTGTTAATATCAGTGAAGTAAAAACATGGTTATAGTGATGTGTTCCAGGGTTAAAGTGATGTTTCTTTGATATATGCGTATGGTGATCTATTTTATTAACATTAGTGAAGCAAAAACATGGTTAGAGTGATGTGTTCCAGGGTTAGAGTGATGTTTCTTTGATATATGCGTATGGTGATCTATTTTGTTAACATCAGTGAAGTAAAAACATGGTTATAGTGATGTGTTCCACGGTTAGAATGAGGTTTCTTTGATTTTTTGTTATAGTGATCTATTTTGTTAACATCAGTGAAGTAAAAAACATAGTTATAGTGATGTGTTCCAAGGTTAGAGTGATGTTTCTTTGATTTTTTGTTATAGTGATCTATTTTCATTTCTTATTATGAAAATAGGACGACATTGTGGATGCCCAAATTGCATCTACAATAGAAGCGTGCATGGCGCTAAGTGATGAAGATAACTACGTTCAATCAGAATTGAAAGAATCTAGCCAAAATCCTCTGACCGAATTAATAGTTTACGACCCGGACCTTGTAAGTGTACTACAATGATATATCTCATCCATTCACGAACACTTTTAACACACATCAAGTGAACTATATGTCTTATATAGTGAAGTATATACACAATACAATGAAGTTTTCATCTCATTCTTGCCCTGACAGGCAAGTGCTGGGATTGATCAAATGGAGGTACGTTCAAAAGCCGAGAAAAGAATATCCGCTGCATGGCGATCTCCATTCCATGAAAGAGTGGTTCAGGCAAAAATAAAGTTTACCTTGAAAGAGTCACAAAACTGGTTTAGTTAAATTCAGGTAGTAGATGAGTTGAGTATGTACACATTTAAGTTGGAGAATTTAGTCAAAAGTTGGAGCATTTGATATGGCTCATGACCCTATAGCTCAACCAAATAACTTGCTAAAGCAAATATTGGAAGTTGCATTTGTATATTTAATGATTACTTAATTGCTTAATGATACAATTTGTATAGAAATTACATTATAATCAATGAAATGCAATTTCATTAAATCAATTGTTAAATTTTGATTATATAATGTATAGATGATCATGTTTCAGTCTCAAATTATTGCTGATATCTTATAACAAATAGGTTACGAACTTATATCAAATTGGCTCATGAGCCTATGATGCTATTAAGCTGAGCAGCTGATGTGTTGAATAAACTCTTTTCCGAATCTGGAGTTAGCTCAATATTTCTATCTACAACTAACATTATTATGGATTTGATAGTTGCTATTTTTTTTCTCAAGTTAGAAAACTAGAATGTGGTTGTCCGAGGGATTCAGTTATGTAGCTGCTATATTAAAAATTTTAAAAAGATAATTGTGCAGTTTTTTTTTAAATAAAAAGAGAAGGTGCTATCCAATTTACAATATAGGATATTCAGCATTTTTAAGGATCTCACATTTTTAAGGTCAGATTTATTATTGCTCGTGTTATCAGTTTCAGATCGGAGGAAATGCACCGAACTGTGGAGTACTCGAGGTTTCTAGCCCGACCATTTCTGACGGCTGCACGTGGCTTCTGTACATCGCTGTCCAAGAGTGGTGGTGAGAAGATCGTTGCTTCCGTACTGTTCGAGAGGCTTCCGGTTGTGATACCGAAAATCGATCCTATCGTTTATGCATTTCAGGAATTCTCGTAAGCATTTCTTTGTATTTTATTCACTTGATTTACTTGCTTGTTCTAGTCATCTCGTAAGCAATAAGTTGAAATGGGAAAGTGATACGATCCTAACTCTCTTCTATTATAATTATTTTGTTTAGATATCATAGGGATTTAGCATATCTTCTTTTATTATTTTGTTTGGATATTATAGGGATTTAGCATATCTTTTTTGTATCCACACATATTATAAATATGTGTGGAGTCTTCCATAATATTCATTCAATGAAATACAATATTATTTTGGCCAAGTCCACGTGTGATTCTTTGAATCCCTAATTCCTTACGCTACCTGCTGCCCGACGGAAGGTCTCCGCGCACAGCCGGAACGTATATCTGATCTGTAGCCGTTGCCCGACGGGTTGGAACCCGCGCACAGCCACCCAGATCTTTATCTCCGCCGACCCTCACGGGCGCCGGATTATCTTTATCTCGTTATTGTCCGTTTTATCAGATCGTTAGGGATTTAGGTCCTTAACAACTGGTGCTTTCATCGTGATCTCACCCTCCCATCATCTCGAACCGAAGCTACACCGCTGCCCGACGGAAAACATTCCGCGCACAGCAACTGCTTTGGTTGCCGAGTCCCGCCTGTCCGCCGAGCTCTAGCCCGACGGGAAAGATTCTCGCGTGCCGCGTCAAAGTCAGACGCTCATCATCCACCACAGCCACGCTTCAGTCCGTCGACATGTCATACGACTACGTCGGCTATCGCCGTCGTCAATACAACGTCTCTCAGGCCACACAGCCATTCCGTCCCTACCAGCTGGCCCAACCTCGCAGTGTAACCTGTTGGGACCCTCGTTTGTTAAATAGCGTATTGCTCTAACTAGTGAGGCCGGAGGTTGCAATGAATCATGAATTTTGGTTAGTGAAGGGGGATTATATTTCACGAGTGAAGAAGGGAGTATTTGGAGTTGTTAATTTATAGAATTGCTCTGAGAACGAGCAGTTGGATGCATATACAAAACATTGAGTCTGCATCCAGTATTAGGAGTAGTATTTAGCTGAGATGCTATTGTATTAAATGATGATGTCTGGGAACTGAATTTGAATTTAGGTTCCGATGGAAACAGCAGAATAGAAAAGAATATCCTAATGCGTTCTTGCAGAAATCCAATGCAAGGTACATTTTCTCTTTTACTATACTCTCTTTTTGGGTGTTCTGGTATACCATTTGTGTTTCCTATTTTTACTATGGTTCTTCAATTGGTCTGTAGTTTGTAGCCAATCTTATAATGTTGTCATTTTTAAGATAGGAGTATTATTTTATTCACTGTAATATGACATCTTTGTCTTGTACACATACTAAAAGAAATGTTGAAGAACTAATCTAGAGCATTTGCTGAATGTCTTGGATTGGAGTTTGGCTTGTTTGCTTAGTCTCCAGTGTTACCCAACAAAAGTCCTTTGCACAAATGCTGATAGAGTATAGTTATGAGATGGTCAATTTTTGGTCCGAGCATGTAAATTTAACATAAGATTGTTATATGTCAAATACGAGTTCGTAGGATACATCAAATAAAAGAATCTATTTCATGTTTGCTGTTCTGTTTAGTTTGATCTGAGATATGCTTGTTGGCAACTGTTTATATGGTTAAAGTTGTTTTATTATACTTTCCTATAAATCTATCTACGCATTGACTATGACATGCAGGGGACAAGGAGATCACCATATTGAGTATATGCCGGCTCCACGGATCACTGAAACAGATAAAACCAATGATAAAAACTAATGCTCATTGCTGTAGTATATATTTGGCTTAAAAAAATCATGTTGGTGAATATTGTTGGTGAATATTGTTGGTGATTCTGTATGCTTAGTCGAATTGGACAAATTCTAAGTGCAGAAAGTAGAATCCTCGAGCCTTTTTCTCTTACAGATGAATCTCGTTTGCACTACTCCCTCTTATATTTCTGAAATGAAGATCATATTGCCCTGTAGTACTCATGTGCTTGCCTTCCAATTCTACTAGTTTTTCAGAGAGATTGATATATGGTCAACTAAGTTTTGTAGGTGATGATGTGCACCGCTGCATATGATAGCGGAGTAATGTATATTTATTACTATCATACAGGTCACTGCAGAGAGCACTTGACCGAAGACTCTTATCTTCTTTTGTTTGGTTCTTCGTATGATTCTAATGGAAAACCTGTGTGGCACTTTCCTGAGAAGGTTTACGACTCTGAACCAACACTACGCAAGGTAATTCAGCTTCCCCCTCATAGGGCATAGCTATGGTTCATTACATTTCTCCTTTGTCTAGAGTTTATGTTTTTTACAAATTGTTTGGTTAAAAAAATCACTGGAACTGAAATATCTGCAGTGTGCGGAATCTGCTTTAGAATCTGTGGTGGGGGATCTTTCGAAAACTTATTTTACTGGAAATGCTCCAATGGGGCATGCAGTTATTCAGCCAGCAGAAAATGACAAGGTCGATGCACCTTCCAAGGTACTTGCCGTGGCTTTTCCAGCCATTTTCTTTTGTTATATTATTTGAGTTTTACTCTACGTAGCTGTGTTATGGAGTATAGATTATAGAGAGCCAAGACACCATTCATAAAGGCGTCATATATTGCTATATTTTGTCATTTGTCAGCTTTTCTTTTGCCAAAGTCAACTCATCGCTACGAGCAAGCTCAAGATCGGACGATAGTCGCGCCCTATACTTCGGTCGCGGAGGATAGCGCGAACGATGACAATCATCTGCGCCATCGTCCGCCCCATTGCGGCTGTCGCGGACGATGGCCATCGTCCGCCCCATTGTGGAGGTCGCGGACGATCAATCGCAGACGATGGCACGCGGTTTCGTTTTTTTATAAATACCGTTCATTTGTAACATTTCATTTCACTCGATTTCATTTTCGAAACTTACATTTACATAATTACTACGAAATTGATTCAAGCCCCAATAGTCCTACGTTTAGCGCAAGGGCGCATTGGCCGGGTACAGAACCCGACGATTATCGTTCGTTCGACACCAACACTCATTACGATCCCGATTTCAGTACGGAATCGTATGGGTTGTCTAACATGGAGCCGTCTCCGCACTGCCCAACCGCAGCGGCCGATCCCGACCCCGCCGCGACCGCTTCCGCCCCAGCCAGAAAGAAGCGGAACCGGCAGCGGGCGCAGAAGTTGCCGCCTTCCTGTGATTGCGATGAGTACACCCCCGGCCGTACGAACTACAACGACGACGAAACTCTCACTTTGGCCCGGTGTTGGGTAGATATATCGGAAGATACAATATTCGCGAACAACCAGCGACAGATCGCGTACTGGGAACGCATCGCGGACCTCTACAATTCGGTCAAGCCGCCGACCGCGTACAAGCGCAAGCGTGAGCAACTCCGCAAGCACTGGGATCAAGTCAAGAAGCAAGTGAACTTGTACGCGGCGGAGTTCGAGAAGTTCACGCGGTCACAGGGGAGCGGCGAGAGCTTGAGCGACGTGCGCGCTAAAGCGCTGTTGTCGTACCGGTCGATGTACGGCGACTTCAAGCACGAGGCCATCTGGGCGCTCTTGAGGGACAAGCAGAAGTTCCAAGGTGGAATTCTGCACACTGGTGCGCCGAAGAGGACGAAGACCACTGAAGCTGGTGATTACACGAGCAGAGCAGCGACAATCACCCGGTTGACCTCAACCGGACGTTCGTGGATGAAGGGAGTTCCGGCACACCGGTGTCCGTCCAGCGTCCTCCCGGCGTCAAGGCTGCGAAGGCCAAGGGGAAGGCGACCGCGACCTCATCGTCAACCGCTGCAACCCAAGCTCCGGTCCCGGTAGAGCTCCCGACCCAGACGGCCACCGCGTTTGAGTCGTTAGCAACAGCGTCGATGGCAAGGACGATGTTGCAGACGCACAGGGCCCTCAAGAAGTGTACCGACCCCGACGAAGCCGAATATCTCCGGGCGTTACTCGATGAGCTGCGTCGGAAGTTGGGAATTGGTCCGACTTAGTTTTTTTTTTATTAGTTCAATGATGTAACTTTTTTTTATTAAAACTTCGCCGTTTGTTATTTAGACCGTTTTTTATTTACTCGTTACTTGTTATTTGAAAACAGTTAAATTAACAAAACAATAAAATGATGATGTGTCGCGCCATAGGGCGCACCTTAGGGCGCCCCACTGCAGGTGGGGAGGTAGGAGGATAAAACTGCTGACGTGGCGCGCCATAGGGCGCCCCATTGCTAATGCTCTTAGTATATTTTAGTTGTTTCAAGCATTGTAATAATTCTCTTCTTATCATCTATGTCTGTAAAAGCATCCACAACGGCGGCCGTCCCGGCGGACGTCCGCCATTAGGCAGCAGGGAGGCAGACGCGGACGCGGACGTGCGTTGCGGACACCGGAGTTCCGCGACATTCCGGGGACGTCCCGATTTTTCATTTAAAAAAAAACTCTATATATACGGCGCGTTGAACTTCTTTTCATTCACACCACTTGTTTTAACGAGTGAGACAGGGGCTGCATTTGTCGAAGCTTGAGGTTGTTTTTTTTAACTATGTATTTTGTTTTGATAATTATGTATGTTTTTTGTTTTAAATAAAATAGTTGCATTTTATCCGTATTCGTGTCGAAATTTTAATTTCATAAATTATTTAATTTGGTGAATTTTTATTATTGTGGGATGTCCGTCGGGATGTCCGACATTGTGCAGTGGGATGTCCTTATGACGTGGTAGAATGTGTTTTTGGAAAGTTCATCGGGACGTCCGCTGGGATATCCGTTTCACCGTGGATGCTCTGTCTTGGGATCCATGGGCAAAACCAGATTACCGCATATGCATTGAATTTTATCCAACTTGCAATGAATATTGAATGCTTGAAAAAGAATTGTCGAACATGGCAAAATCATAGTATGAACTAAACATTTAAACTGTATATATAAAGTGTGTATGGAATAATGTACTGTTTATTTTATTTTATTTTATTTTATTTTATTTTATTTTATTGTTTAGACAACATGGCTTCCGGGAGTAATATTAGAATTCAAAAGTTAAAGATGATTATTAATTACATGTTGGCAAACAAATTTGTTTCATTGATTACATGGGTTCTAGTTCACCTAAATGCCATTCAAATATAGTAATCGCAATTGCATTATATGATGCTTACACATATGCATACAAAACATCCACGTCGTCGAATATCATTCACTTATGATATGAACTCTAAACTCCCTCCATCTGCAAATAAGAGTCTCATTTCTTTCCGGCACGAGTTTTAAGAAATACTCCCTCCGTCCCGGACTACTCGCACATTTCCTTTTCGGCACGGAGATTAAGGAATGAGTGTATAGCAAAGTCAACAATTGCGGTTGTAGGTGATAATTTTTACTAAAAATGGAAAGAGTGCAAATAACTTGGGACGCCCAGAAAGGAAATAAGTGCAAGTAGTCCGGGACGGAGGGAGTATTAAAAAAAGTGGATGAAAGAGAATATGAGTCTCACTTGTATATATTAGTTTTAAATGATATGTGAGTAGAATGAGTTAATGAAATGTGGTGCCTCTTTACTATTTATAATAATTATGAACCGGGGCTCCTATTCACGGAGGACCAAAATGAGAAAACGGAACTCTTTTTCACGGACAGAGGGAGTATTTTCAAAGAATACTAGTACAACTTGAATAAGGAGTATCACATCATAAATAAAACATGTCTTATGATAATTTGGGAAATCAAATACTAGTACTATATCGAGTCACCTGAGGGAAAATATTGATAGAATATTGCCATTTAAATTATACTCCTCGGTATGTGAAAAATAGTCTTATTTGTCCCCGAAAAATAGTGTCATCCAAAAATGGACTATCCACTTCTTCTATTTCTCTTACTTCACAAATTTCTCATCCAAAAATGGACTATCCACTTCTTCTTCTTCTCTCTTACTTCACAAATTTCTCATTAAAATTCATGTCATCCACCAATTAGACTATTTTTAGTGGACGAAGGGAGAATTATTTTAAATTTATAGTCAATTCCATATTTTTAAAACTGGAATAAAGAATTGAAACTCTTTGATTTTTATTAATTTCATTAGCTAAAATTGAAACTACTATAACAATATTAGTTATGGTATGGCAATAAAATGCCATTTTTGTTTTTGCAAAATAACATCATTATACTTTGACTGTTAATTAAAATATCTCAATATCTAAAACGACGCGATTTCGTTGTTATATCATATTTGATTTTTCATATTAATTACAATTTTCACCATCACTGGAAGGTTGAAAAAAATTCAAAAGTTATGAAATTAATCAGAAGTCAATAAATAGTTATGATTCTAAAGGACAATTATCCTTCTAATATATATACCTTATATAGAATTGTGATAAAAAATGAATCATATCTTTTAAGAGCATCTTCAACTATTTACACTAAACCCAAATCCATTTTAGTGTAAATATCACATCAAATAATGATTTTACTCCAATCATTTATACTAAACTCGGACTCAAAAGAATATCCTTTATCCACTATTTTTTTTATTCACAAAATTTGGAAAAGTGATTTGGATTTGTTTTAGTGTAAATCCAAAAATGAGTATTTTATTCAAAAACCCAAAATGTGATAGATTTTGGAGTACCATTGAAGCCAATTGACTACTCAATTTTGGGTTTTAAAGTACCATTAGAGATGGTCTAAGACCAAATTATAGCCCTTAAATTATCATGATCTACCGCTTGTATTACACCATGTGACAGATCTATCATGTAGTACTCCTACTATACACTCCCTCCGGTTCCACGTTAATAGAAACATTTCTTTTAGACAAGAAGATTAAGAATAGTGTGTTAAGTAGATGGTGAATAAAGCAAGAGAGATGAAGAGAGAATAAAGTAAGAGAAAGTATTATTTTTTACCAAAAATAGAAATGACTCAATTATCTTGAAACTTCTCAAAATAGAAAAACAACTCAATTAACAAGGAACAGAGAGAGTATTATACAACTAAGGATAAATCAGTCTTCACTTAATTGGTAATTACATAATAGTCACTACAAAAAACATAGTAGTAATAATTTTTAAAAACACAAAAATCGAGACGCAATTACTTGGGTTAATTTTTTTTTTTTGAAATAACATCAATTTAGAGAGCAAAAGAAAGCGTTCCTAAATTAAAAACAAATTAACTTAATCTTTTGTTTTTTTAGAATGCTTCCATTTGCGCCCTTTAATTTTAGTTGGAACACCAACAATAAAGATACTCCACTTTTTATGGTGTTAGTGGTATAGATACACAAATTAACATACTTAATTGCATTAGAAAAACGTCTTTAATAGATTTTTTTTTGTAATAATCTACAATGTTGAAGATTTATTGTTATGATGTTAGATGTAATATATAATAAAGTCGAATCATTGTTATATTGCTCTAGATTTTTACATGTCCTTTTTAATGGTAGTTGACAATTCTAAATTATCTAAAAAAACTTAAATTTTATGTAACTCTCAAATCAAGATATTTAATGATTATTCTGACAAAATCCAAATCAAATAAGTATATTATATGTTTATATGCATAAATTTGCAGAAAATATATAATATAATGAATTAAATTCACTGTAAATGAAGTGTATAGTGATTTTTTTTAATTGAGAAATTTACCTTTAAATACCATATCTGTATATATAATGCAAGTTATTAATCAGCACCATCCATTTTTTGATAGAATAATAAATTGAGCTTAGACCTTAGTTATTCCCACACATATACTGTGATAGGATCATATCTTTTATGATCTTCCAATTATTTAGTTTTCCTTTATTCACCATATCTTTCCCATATTTGTTTAGATATTTGTTTCTTGTTCATTAAGTTAGGGTAGTAGTATTCTAGTATTATAAACAGGAGAGATTATATCATTGTAATCAATCAATCAATGAATGAAATATTTTCTCTAAACCTAGCTTGAGCAACAAGCGTAATTTTAGTTCTCTCTTTGTTGTCATAGGAACATGTCCGTGAAACAGCAAATCGTGACCTTTCCTTCGAGCTTGTCGAAGGTTCGATCACCTTATCACTCCGAGAAGTTAGTTAACTGGCCACGTTACGGAGAACGTCCGTAACAACTGGTGCTTTCATTGAGAGCTCATCCTCCGTCTTTGTCATCCATATCCCCCTAGCAAATCACCAATATCAAAAAAAAAGTCAGCCGTATCACCACCTCTCTACCACACCCACGCTTCAGTCCGTCGGCATGTCATACGACTACGCCGGCTACCGCCGTCGTCAATACAACTTCCCTCAGGCCACACAGCCATTCCGTCCCTACCAGCCGGTCCAACCTCGCCGTGTAACCTGTTGGGACCCTCCGAGCAGCCAGGTGGAAGTACTCCGTCCGCCGTCGTGGCCTGATCCAGAATCACCCTACGTCTCACACCACTTGGATCCACCCGATCCGTCGCGTCGCTTGTCGACGATGACCCGTCGCGGGGATGGTCAACCGGTGTTGTCCCTGCGTGATAATCCGGAAGGCAGCAATCCCCCACGCGCCTTCCCGGGATCGAGCGAGATTTTCTCCGCCGGGCTGGAGAAGATCATGGCCCGATTTGACAAATTAGAGTCCAGGCTGGAATCACGATGTAAAGAAATCGATCGACGTGTGAAAAATTTGCATGCGTCAAAAGCAGCGTATGGACGACAACCCTATGCGGATTTCGATTCCGGAGCGCCTAGGCGTCGTCCAACTAGCTGGGATCCGGCCTTCCAAACTTCCAGTCACCGTGTTGGAGAAACTCGTGCTCCTTCGCTGCCGGAACCTCCGCTATACCGGAAGTCGCCCTACACCGACTTGGATTCTTCATACGAGCAGCTGAGGCAATACACGACCTCGACTTTAAGGCACCCACCCTATTCGTCTGACGTGCCCCCACGAAATCCTCATGCCGTGGAATCCCGACGCCTCTCACGTCCTTATCTCTGTCACGATCCATCTAGCCCTTCGCTACCTGTTGTCGCTGCTGTTCCGCCTTCAACTCCACCATCACCGTCGTGCTGCCCTGACGCCAGTAGAGATGAGGGTGAATTGTTACACGATGACCCGCCCCCACCGGCCCCAATTTTGTAGCTGTACAACCCAGATATTAGTGAAGAGGAGGAGTCATTGCTAGAAGATAAAGAGGAGGATGGTTCTATTGGTGAAGTGGAGAAGATAATCGCATCGTTCAATGTTGCTCAAATGTCATCGACGGATGTTGAGAATTGTTGGTTTAAGAGATGAGGTGCTCCATGTTTGAGCATTCTGAGAGGTGTGAACAAGCTTTTCGTTGTGGCATGGAATTTTGCCAACAACATTGGGTCTCCTTTGTTGATTTTTGACAAAGGTGATAAAGGTAGTTATTCAGTTGTTCGATATGTGTTTGATCCAGGAGGAGACGCCTACCCAAACCTTTTGCTTTCAACTCTCGTCGTTGCTTTGTGGTTTCCACCTTGAGGACAAGGTGGATTTCATCCGTGGGGGAGTTGATACGATCATATCTCTTATGATCTTCCAATTATTTAGTTTTCCTTTATTCACCATATTTTTCCCATATTTGTTTAGATATTTGTTTCTTGTTCATTAAGTTAGGGTAGTAGTATTCTAGCATTATAAATAGGAGAGATTATATCATTGTAATCAATCAATCAATGAATGAAATATTTTCTCTAAACCTAGCTTGAGCAACAAGCGTAATTTTAGTTCTCTCTTTGTTGTCATCGGAACACGTCCGTGAAACAGCAAATCGTGACCTTTCCTTCGAGCTTGTCGAAGGTTCGATCACCTTATCACTCCGAGAAGTTAGTTAACCGGCCTCGTTACGGAGAACGTCCGTAACATACTGACATACGTACTACTACTACTACTACTACATAACATATAAATATAGATATTGAACCCCCTCACATGATGTCGGGCCGGAGTGTGGGGGCCGCTAAGGCGACGGAATCGCCTTTTTTTTGCTGCAATAGATATTGATGCTTTGTAAATAACGTTAGGCCTAGAGAGAGAGAGGAAGCATGCACGTATAGGGCAGTTGAACTGAAATTAGTTGAAATTTAGTTGGCCTCATGAGTTTATTACAGTACAATAAATAAACTTCAAACTCATCTCTCAAGATTCCTCCCCATCATGGACCCACCACCGCTGTTGGTCGCCGACTCACAAAACCCATCTCAGTTTTCTCAAAATCCTTTTCCAGAAATGGATCAGAATGAGAGGCAAATGTGTAGTAGCAGAAATAAAAGAGGAAATAATGGGCGGAGAAAAAGGCAGCAGCGGTTTGGGTTTGAGACGAGGAGCGAAGAGGATATACTTGATGATGGAGAAAATATGGCCAAAAATCTGTCAACAATACTACCTTCTTCCCTCGGTGAGTTTGTTCATGTTTCGATTTCATTTTTATTCAAATAATCAAATTGGATACTGAAATTGATACAAACCACATAAGTCGTGATGCATTTGAAGTTAAATTGATACTACTATGCAACTTGAAATGAGGGAATTCCTAGCCTTCCAAGTGAAGTTCATCCATTTGATTGAACTCTTGATAGACGTCATGCTTCTTTTTAAGCCCAATCATTTCTTCATATCTTCCCAAACACGCTTTGTCTCTGAACATTTTAAGAATAGATGGATTCATATCATGTGCCGAGCAAAGTGGACAAACTCTGTCAATGTCATACTCATACTATTTGATCTTCTTATTAAAAAATTGTTTTGATGTTGTGTAGGAGCTATTATCGATGACAAGTAGAGAGGCTAAGCAAAGACAGCAGTATTGTTATGACAACCTACGAGGTAACTCACAACCATCCATCTGACAAGTTCATGCACTCTCTAACTCCTCTTCTTAAACAGTTTCACTTCCTCACTTCTGCTAATAACTTGCCTCTCTAATCTACTCCACTACTACTATTTAACTCCTCTAATTATCTCTTATACCATGTAATTTCAACTTTATTTCAATGCATTTATTGATTCCAATTTGCTTAACTAACCATCTTTAGTAAACTGTGATTCCGCGCTGAAAACATTCGTATACTATATTTTGACTTGTTCTAATGTCAATATTAATGCTAAAATAAAATCACAAACTTTGGATAATAGCTCTTTTATGTATATTAATATAAATGATATAGCTAAGTAATAAGATTATGAGAACCTCTTGTCAATAAGTATGTTAAAAATGTTGTTGTTTCAATTGCATTTCAATTGATTGACCATTAATCGGTTTGGTTAATAACTGAACCGAGTGATTGACCACTTATATCTACACACAATTTTTTTTAATACATCGAGTTATATCAATTTTAATAATTTGGTTAACAATTTATTGCTTATAAGTTTAATAAAGAACTCATTATTTATTGAATTTAAAAGCTAAAAGGTTATTATAAATTGAGATGACAAATAAAAAAATTGTTCCAAATTAATATGGAGAGAGTAAATACTATGCGGAAGCGAAATCCGAACGCGAGGCTCGGGTTCCCTTTCGTACATACTCATCCCCTCATTACTCATTACTGCTTTACCACCTGTTCTCTTTACTTGGCTGCAAAGAAGCATTCTTCTCTTCGGACTTTCTATATTCGGAATTTCGAATTTTGTATCGGCGGCGATGGCGGAGCAGGAGGAGATATCAGATCCTAGAACGGAGTCGTTGACTGATAGAATCTCCGATAAGATTCATGGAGACGGCGATGCCGACGCCGACGGGGACGTGCACACAAGTTCTTCTTCATCGTCGTCTGACTCTGAGCAAGAGGATGACAAAATAGCAACGGAATCTGCGGTCAAGGAGAAGATTTATCAAGCGTTCCGCCCTGAAAAGCCGGTTCACAAGGTTTTTGGTGGAGGCAAGCGTACGTATCACGATCTCACTCTTTGTAACCCTATCTGCTTTCCTTTTCTGTTCTAGTTTATTTCCTCTGAATTTCTGGATTTGTTTAATGTTTTCGGTGATTGTTTGATGAAAAATTGAGCTGTACTTGAGCGAAGGTGCTGTGTTGGTTGTGACAGTTCGCAATTAGCAATTTTGAGTTTGTGGTAAAAATTGAGCTGTACTTGAAATCAAGCTTAAAAACCTGTCTACGGTTGCAATTCTGTTAGTGATTTTCCTTTCACCAAGCCTGTTTGACGAGCTGTGTAGTGATACATTTCTGGTACAAAGTAATGGAGATTGGATTGATTTTTAGAAAATTACCTTTTGAGAGTTGTGTAGAATTTAATTTAGGTTCATCGTTTACCTTGCTACTTATGTAATGCTTTCGAGTGATTTTTTGACCTTTCATGCTGGTGTAATTCTTTAGCTAAAATGGTATTACTACTATAAAAATTTGATTAGTGTTTTTATAAAACCTGACAAGTTTATGGTGATTTATTCTATAGCTGCTGATGTGTTCTTGTGGAGGAACAAGAAAATATCTGCCTCGCTGCTTGGTGTAGCAACGGTAGTCTGGGTGTTTTTCGAGTTACTTGAATACCATTTGCTCACTCTGGTCTGTCACGTTGCAATCCTCATGTTGTCTCTTTCGTTCTTATGGTCCAATGCTTCAGTTTTACTCAACAAGTGAGCTCATGCAGTTTCCTTGTTAACTCATACTCCGAAAGTGTCATGTTCCAGTTATATGAACCTATTTTGTTATGTGTCTTCAGGTGGCCTCCCCATATTCCAGAAGTTCGCCTCCCCCAAGAACCGTTTGTAGAAATTGCTTCAGCTCTTTGCTCTGAGATCAACCATGCATTTGCAGTGCTGAGATATATTGCATCTGGCAGGGATCTTAAGAAATTCCTTGGGGTAATGATTTTGAGCCTCTCTCTTTTATGAATCTTCAACTCCTAGAGCAAAATAACTTTTTTCATGTTTTTCTGGTGATCAAACCCTGAGGAGTTCTCTTTCCTGGCATGCATGCTAGTCTTTAGTTTAGATCATATATTAGTTACTATGGATTTGAATAATGCTGATGGAAAGTAGTGTTAAAACTTAATTGCAATTTTTTCTCAATGAAGCTAGTGATTAATTTTAGATTATAATTTTAGTTAGCTTTTAAAGAATCCTTGTTTGAGTTTCAATATATTAATGGTGGTCAGTCTCCTTTGCAGTACTAGTAATTGAGTTATTTCTGGTTTCCACATTTCCTCACTCCAAAATTTGACATTGAGGCCTGAATTCATTATCAGATTGTATTTGGTCTTTGGTTTCTTTCGATTGTGGGCAGCTGCTGCAGCTTCTTGACATTGTCGTATATAAGTAAGAATCCTTACACCTTTATTTACCACAAAATAAGTAGGCTATTGGGTTATTGATTTGGTCATCCCAAGTCCCTTACTTACCTTGTATTCTCTTATATTCATAGTATTTGTGTTGCTGCACACCGTGCCTGTTTTGTACGAGAAGTATGGTGATAAGATTGAGCCGTATACTGAGAAAGCAATGCATGAGATCCGAAAGCAATATGCGGTCTTCGACCACAAAATCATGAGCAAGATACCCAAGGGAGCACTGGACAAGAAGCGAGCATAGGGAGATTCATAACTTCCTAACATCGTGATACTGATGGTTTTTGCTTGTGCTTATGGGTTTAAGTCAAACTTCGCATTCTTCAGTTCTATTTTAGTTGGATGTGGCAAGTATTAGCAGTTACGGTTAGATTTCCTTCGCGTGAAAATTAAGTGATTAATGTGCCCAAAATGAAAGTTGAAGTTCATTTAAACTCTAAACCCCATTAAATTTAATGGATTCGTGAATGGATTTCTCATTGAGGTGACAAAGAAGCTCCATTTATTAACCTCCAGCCCAAAAAACATAAACAAACACTCGTGATTACAACCGTAAAATTCACGCAATTTGTAATATTCTTTAACAAGTCTATCTAGAGCAGTGCCACCATGTCAACCAGACATTTTAAATATGTAGATTTCTTTTTACAGGTATTACAAGTGCCCCTCTACATACAAGCTGCAGAGGGCTGCTACTTCTCTCAGTTTTAACAAATTTGACAAAGAATCGAAAGAACATTTAGGCATATCACAGGTGGAAAAATGGTGTATTTACAGTTAGTACTTACATAAATAGTCAGTATTTCGGTGGAAGTCTTGAACCTTGCAAACTGCTTTCTGATGAGGTGAGAGGAACCGTTGAAAACTCTGAATCTGAAGGTTCGCGTCGCAAGAAGTTTCCGTGAGGGAATGTGGTTCCTGTAGAGTTTTGATCTGGATTTGAATTATTGGCAGCCTCCCTCTTTTCCCTTTCCGTCTCGGTGAGAAGAAAATCCACCCACAAATCTGCAAATGACTGGAAGAGATATTTTCCATCAATCAGAAAAAATTATTATCAGAGATTGACGACATGAAACTGTCTATGTTCGCATATCAAATATGCACATAATGGTATGAAATCACAAATTATGTGTGCAAATGATCATGTTATGCACGTCATGTGCATGTGTACGTGTACGGGCATGAGAGACAGAGAGAGGATGGTGTAAACGAAGAGGACAACAATTACCTGGTCATCAGATGCCATAGCTGTGTGAGCTTCAGGGGCACCGCCACCCAGGATGCCCCCAACAAGCCGACCTGGAAGGCCTAATACACCTCGAACTACACCTTTGCCATGCCCTAGCTGAGCAACACCAATTCTTTGTTTTTCTTCGTCAGAAAATCCCAGCATGCGACACATTAGATCGAGAACCTGGAGAAGATCAATCAAATGTACATTAACGTTTATAGAACAGCAATTTGATTCTCTCTTATCATGAAATAAACATCATTAAACAGGGAATTCTGGAGGGAATTTTAAAGCCATCACTGGGACATCTTTACTTAGCTCTCAATGAATCACTTAATGTTTTGGA
The DNA here is from genome assembly GCF_004379255.2 of Salvia splendens. NCBI lineage: Eukaryota > Viridiplantae > Streptophyta > Magnoliopsida > Lamiales > Lamiaceae > Salvia > Salvia splendens. The sequence continues at coordinate 15,987,250 of NC_056034.1, forward strand.
AGTCCAGGTATAGACGCACCTCTTTACTGTGGTTTCTCTGGAAGTATGTCACTAGTAATTTGATCACAATGCGCCTGCAGATGAGACCAACAGTTGTATTAATTTATTATTACCACTCTTGAAGGCTAGCTTTCCAGTAATAGAACAAAAAATATAGGGTTGATGTAAGCATCCTACAGGAACGGGAGTCTGACCTGTCAACAAGAAAATCGGAGTCCGCAGACATCCTGTTTAATCTTGTCATGCTTTGCTCAAGTGCTCTACGGAGTTTTGCATTATCTTCCTCAAGTTTCTCAACTCTGTTCTTTCCTTCCGCAACCACAATATCAGCTTGTGAAAGCTTTCCCAAAAGTTCCTCCTCTTCCCTCTTTGATGCTTCAGCTAGTTGGTGTGCCTCCTGGAATCATATCAATGGAAAGAAAAAGAATTTACAAGATGCACCTTGAATTATATATCCAGAAACAACTAGTACATAAACATTCATTTATAACTCAAAGCATTCCAGAAAATGAGTTTCAAACAACAATATTAATATTGCGATAAAGCTAAGAAATTAAACCTGTAACTGCTTGATAAGCCTAGCTGATTCCTCTTTTGTGACTGACAACTCTTCAGCAAGACGTTCCTGGAAAAAAAATATCCATAAAATAAAAATTGTGTATGCTTTCCCCCTTGCTCATATTCTATCACTAAGGAAAAACAGCCTACCTTAGCCTCAATTTCAGCATAATACTGCCCAAGAGCAGTTTGCAGATTAAGAACTTCCATGTTCTTGGCATCTATTGTGCTGTAACAGTTACTTAATTTTCTTTTAAGATCATCTATAACTTCTTTAGCTTTCACGTGTTCACTGTTATTGGACATTTTTACTTCTTCTTGTCTTGAGATTGCCTGCTTAAGAGCATTCTCCAAACGTGATATTTGAACCTTTTGTTGGTCAATGATTCCTCGCAGTTCCTCAATAATCTTACTGTCCTCATCCATTTTCTCTGATTCTTCGGATTCCTGCAAGTTATTTAAATCGAGAGATTTTAGCAGACAATTTTTATAACATAAAACTATTTCCTGAGTGGTACTGATTATCATAGTTTATGATGGTCAGCCTATAGAGAAGTTAAAAATGAGGCGAACCTTGTCCAACAAATGTTGCTTGAGACGATTTAATTCTTGCAAGGCTTTGTCCTTTTGCATACGTGCTTCCTTAAGTTCATTTTCTAGTTTATGCAATGACTTCTGCATTTCCTCCTTCTCTAGCAATCCCTGCAAAGACTTTATTGATTAGACTAAAGCACTGCAACTTGTACAGTTTATATGGATACATGGATATCCATGTAAAGCCATATTGCATAAATATTGAACTAATCAATATGCATGAGTAAAATTGGAAGGAATGGAAAAATGCTCAAAGTAAGATTTATTTGGATGAAAGTTAATTGAGTTTAGGAAGGGGGGCAACTAATCACATACAACAACGGGATGTTCACCAGACAATAGAATGGTTAAATGTATACCTCATTCATGCTACTTGCATGTTTATTCGAAAGATGCAGGCCACCAGGTTTGTCGCCGCATACTGGAGAAGAATGATTTGCATTCAACGCAGCCTCACATTCTTCTTTTTCTTTCTACCATGAAAAATTGGTAAGGTCCAACGTCTGTTGAATATGCTTGTGAATGTGTTCATATACATAACTAAACCAAACAACACACAAACACAAAGACAACCGAAATCAAACATGAAGCATGCATAACAATTATTGAAAGGAAGAAAGCATAGGAAGACAAAGACCTTAATATTTCTGTTCTCTTCCTCCAAAGAAGCAATTATATTTTTCAACTTCTCCAAATTGTTGTTTGGTTCTCTTCTATCACTTCTCTGTAACTCCATTTGCAACCTTCCTATCTCTGATATCTTCTGATTTAACTCGTCGTGCGTTCTGTTTATCTCTTTCAACATCTGAAATATATGGGGGGGGGGAGTAGAAGTGGGTAAGATTACCATCTATTAGGCACAAACAAGTTAACCACAACATATTGCTAATGGAATTTTTAATTACAGCAGAATAAAAATGGGTAATACCATATTGATACCAAATAAAAAATACATCTGTGAATTTTGAAAATGTCGGCAGCTCTAATTTACAGTAATATAGGACTAGTCATATGAGGTTTCATTTTTCAGTACATATCAAACCCGCACCAACTATTTTAAGTGAGGCTTGGGGCCCAGCCATACTGATAATGGAATAGTAAAAAAGGCAACTACAAACACTCACTTTATCTTTTTCATCTTTTAACGAGCTCAAGTCATGCTGAAATGATCCGTTCAACCTCTTCTCCTCTAGACATAAAAGAAATGAGTCAGTCAAATATTCAAAGATGTGTTACTCTGAAACTTGATCTTCAAGTAGTAGATGTGCACCTTGTAAACTTAGCTGGACACTTTCCAGCTTGCGACGTTCTTTATCAAGTTCAACCATCATTTGTTTCATTTGAGATTCATGAGTTGCTTGCATCATAGTGAAAGATCTAATTTTGTCTTCCATAGCATCTGAGAGTTCCTACAAGGCATTAGAAAAGCATTCACTTGCTGTTATGATGAAAAGCAGCACATTTCAATTCAACACTTCTAGAAATAACGAGAGACTTCCAATCACAAAAGCCACAAAAATGAACAGCAGAAAGAGTTTTTATTACTTTAAAAGAATGTGTCGTAGATTGTTACCAATTCCTAACATAGGGTATAAAACCGAGAGTCAGAAAACAAACAACTGCCAAGCACTGGGAAAAAGAATGGTTCTCCTACCCGTGAATTGGTTGAAGTTGCCCCATTGCTTAATCCATCATGCTTTGTCACAACACCATTAGACAGTGTGCTTCCAGCACCACGGTTTTTTGTTGCAGATTTACTAAAGCGATTGGGAGACATATCACCATTACCCTGAGGATTTGAAGTTACAATCAGATAACAAATAGCTGAAATTGCTCCTAAAGAAGTTGAATGGACATTAACAAAATTTAAGTTGTGATCACATTATCTAGGACTTTCACATCAGTCATCACTACTCCTATAGCTAACTACATACACAATCCAAAACAACTTTCAGAATGCCTACGTTACCATACAGAGTTAGTTTTGTCTCCAAAACTAATGGATATATTTCTTGAGAGAAGCAGAATCCAAAACTATTTGAATGAAACCATAAATAGTAACTCGACAGAAAAAGACATAAAAGAACCACCGCATCTAATTAGACCAAATATTATGCCCTGGAAGTCATAAAACTGAAATATGACCAGTTTCAACTAGCCTAACCACCTTAAGAATAGTTTTAAGTGCACCATGAGCAGCATTTGTACTAAGGAGATTTTGTTTTAGTGAGCCATTTTCTTCAGTCAATCTCAAAATCTGATCCTGCAAAGAATAAAATCAACAAACTGTATGAGAATCAATCAAACGTGAGAGCCCAGGGCATATCCACAAAAAAATCCATCACTGATTCACTTGTATGAAACCTTGATTTATTATGTATGTTAGCTTGCAAGTGAAAACTAGCAACAACTCGCTCTTACTATTGATGTTGAATAAAACTACAATTCAACCATCAAACATTGACAGCAATAGCACATAAAATCAGGCCTCGCTAGATTGAGCTCAAAACAGCTCTCAACAATACATATATAGAGAAATACTAGTACAAATTAGTACTACAAGATGGAGGTAATGATAGCAGAAGATCACTGTACCTCCTTTTCTTTTAATAAAGCCGCATAATTAACTGATAGAGCCTTTATTTCAGACTCCGATTCCTGAAGCTTCTTAATTTTTGTTTTGTACAGCTCGATCTGATAAAATAGTGGACAATTATTAGGACAAAAAATTGTTCAAAACCAAGAAGCAGAAAAGGAAAAAAAGAACTCCACCGTGGTTAAATAAATGACTTGTATCATTTGATCAAGACCAATGAGCACATTCCTTGCAACTTTCAAGACAACAGAAATATGTTCAGAATAATATAAAATGCTCTTTCCATAAACTGACTACGTTAGACAGCAATGCTGCATAGACCATAAAAGTCTAAATGGCACTAGTATATGCATTTCTATTCAATTAACAAAAAAACAACCCGTTCAAGCTGTTTCTACACGGAGCAAACATCAGTAACTTAAGGTGATTGAGAAATATCCTTAGAGATGGAATTGAGAAGTAGATACAAATTAGCCCTCACCACAAGCACAGACACACATACGAAACCAAATCCGAAGTGAGATCAAACCAATAAAACACAAATAAATCATAGATACCTCGTGGTTAGGCGGGGAATAAAATCCATTGATGATTGGCGAATGCGTCGGTGCACTGGAATTACACGAAACTCTCCGCTCCGAACCTGAACTAGCGTTGTCGGATTGATCGCGCGGCGGAGAAGTGTACATAGACAGCTCTTCATCATCGTCGTCATCGTGGACATCCAGTGCGATTTTACTCAGGCTTTCTTTCAAATTGGCCACCGAGCTCCACATCGGCATTGAGATTTACGCGCCAATATCTGTATTTCCCTCTTTCCCCTTCACCTAGATTTCGGACTTCGGCGAGAAAATTGTTAGGGGGAAATTTGATAAGATTGAATTGAATTTGCAATATGATTAAGGGGTTTTGATGCTACGCTAGATCTGAGAGCGGAAATAAACAAAACAAAACAAAACAAAAACAAAACAATACTTATCTACCTGGAATTTGCAAGTCTCGTTATTCGTGGGGTCTGGGCTATTTGTAAAATGGGCTTGCGCTAAGGCCCATTAAAAAAGTTAGCTATATGCATACAGAATTGTCGTTATTACTACTAGAAGGGAAGCCCTTCAAAAATAACTAATTTTGAGTTCACAACGTCCCACCAACCGATGAATTAATGCACCTCTGACAAACAGAAAATCAATTAAAATATCATTTTATATGTAAAAAGGTTAGTGTTTGTATGGTAAGTAATATCATTACTATTTTATTGATTTTTCCATACCTTTCCATTCTGAAGCATATTTTATGAAATCTTTCAACTGAAATCTCGACATCCAAATTAATCGTCGGTAACAAATATTTATACAGAACACAGAACAATATTTATTCCAGTTTATAAAGTCTTCATATCTACCATTCGCATTTCCACAATTTCATTCATAGAAGATAATTCATTCGAAGGTAAATTTTAACTTTGCACAAATTAAGCAAAGTTTCGCACAAATTAAGCACATTTTAGCACAATCTAAGCAAACTTTCGAACAAAAGAAGTAAACTCTCACGTCAAAAGAAGTTGCAGTTTCACGACAAAAGAAGCAAACTTTAGATTACTATGCATCTTCCCGTGTTTAATATTGCATTATTTCAAGTGTCAATTAAGTGCATGTTGCATGAAGTAAATATCAAAGTCTAGTTTTGCATTGTATACCGTTAACAATTGCGTTTTACAGAAAAGAACTTGCAGTTTTCTATTCTATTTTGCATTATACTGCCCTTCCAGTTGCATCGTTAACTATTCTATTCGCATCAGGTTTAGGCAACTCGAAAGTGGTGATAAATTGAAATTAAACTTTGTGTTTATATTATACATGTGAGGAATATGAGCCAAATGTACAAAACATTGAAGTGCATAAAGTTATATTGAGTTTGTATTTTATATTGCCTCTAAGTACATATATTATTGCATTGAATTCAAAGGAGTTGTAAGAGTTTTGATAACATATATATTTGCAAATTATCAGATCATCAAAGAACAGTGCTTGGCTGAATTTTGCTCTAAGTATTGACAACCCGCTTTTTGGCATGATCAAATGTATGACACTCGATCTTACGCTTCCACTGCTTGTTACCTGCAGGTGGGATAAAAAATACTTGAGTTATTGTACAACAATACCAAAGGGAGTTTACGGATGACTCATTCGAAGACAATAAACAAGCTTTCAACGACAAGATTTCGAAGAAAATACAGAACCTTTCGAATAAAATAATTTCAGTTACAGAGGTTTACATGAAAAATTAAGCAAACTTTCGAACAAATTAAGTAAAGGATTACATAATAATTCAGTTGTCGAGGATTACACAAAATAAGCAATCTGTTGTTACAAAATAAACAAATTCTCGAACAAATTAAGCAAAGTTTCGCACAAATTAAGAAGCTGATTGCACAAAATAAGCAAATTTTAACACAAACTAAGCAAACTTTCACTAATAATTATCAAGTTTTCCAACAAATTAAGAATTTTCATGAACAGAGTAAGCAAACTTTTGAATTAATTAATAATATTCGACCCAATTAAGCAAAGATTTTCCCAAAATAAGCACATGCTCGCACATAATAAGCAAATTTTAGCACAAAGTAAGCAAATAAGCAAAGTTCCGCTCAAAATTATCAAAATTTCCAACAGCAAATCCTGGAATAAATTAAGCAAACTTTCATATAATTAATCAAATGCTCAAACAAATTAAGCAACAATCCGAAAACATTAAGCAAACATTCATCAACTGAGAACACTGCAAAACCACTCCTTACAGAACAATTTTTCATCAAATGCGAAAACTGAATTAGTCCAGTTTTTGGAATACACGTATAGTATATCAAAACACAATTCGATTGAGGAAAAAAAATCTTTATACACCACCCCATAAAGAAAACATGGATATGCCCTGTGCTCCAAATTGACAAAAACCCTAAATTCCCACGGCAGATTTAAACTGAAATAGACCCTTACTTTCACATAACATTTTCAACAAGCAAAAATTCACATAATACAAACCCAAACAAAGCACAAAATTACCATTTTTGAAGTTTCTCCGACGTCAGTCACCGGGGTGTTCGACATTGCCCATTTTTAGCCACGAAGCGAATTTCTCCGGCAAATAACGTCGCTAGGTGGAGGAGAATCACGATCAATTTGCAGAAAACGCGATTTTGGTTTACCAGAAATGTAGACAGCGGCTGGATTTTGCTAGGGTTTAAAATTTAGAAGGTTTCTAGAGGGAGTAGAATGAATTGGGGAGAGAGTTGGAACTTGGAAGGTTGGATATGAGTTGAATGTGGCTGCTGAAATCACGTTCGTTCCATTTCAGATGTGTTGGTATAATATACAAACTGACTGATTTACCCTTCTATGCAACTAAAATGGTACGACATGCAACCTGAGTTGATAAAATCACAAACCCGACGTCTTTATATCTAATGCCATCCCTTACGCGGTCACTATATCATCCCTTAATCGTCCCTTCAATTACTATTTGAGGATCTCACTGTCCTTTTTTACTTCATTCTTTAACTAAGGGACAGAACCTGCAACCCTCATTCCCTTAAATTACTATTCATTCAATTTTATTTTTTTTATTTCCAACCAAATTCAATTAATAAAAACATACTTCATTAAATAAAATAAACTTACAACATAAAATTCGTAAAAAAAATATAATTTAATAATTTCTTAAAATATAAAAATACATAATTTAATAATTTCATCCGATAAAGTTTGCCCAAATGTGTTCAATTAGATCCTCTTGGAGTTGGGTGTAGACGATAGAGTCGCGTGTCCTTGCACGAATAGATAACCGGTCTTGTATAGACGGATGCACTCCACATCGAGGCGGACTACTTGCGGTTGAGCTTCCGGGGGATTCAAGGTCGAACCAATTTCCCGTCACGGGTCCTTCGTCTCGGACAATCATGTTGTGCAAGATTATGCACGTATACATGATGTCGACCATGCTCTCCATGAACCACGAACGAGCCGTAGCTTTGATGATGTTGAAGCGCGCTTGGAGAACCCAGAACGCCCTCTCTACATCCTTGCGAGCAGCCTCCTGCTTCTGCACAAAAAGAGCCTGCTTTGGGTTCGCAGGCCTGCTGCATGTCTTCACGAAGGTCGGCCACTTCGGGTAGATGCCGTCGGCGAGATAGTACCCCATTTTATACAGCCGGTTGTTAGCGACGAAGTTGATGGCTGGCGCTTTACCGTCTAAAACTTCGGTAAAGAGGTCGGACTGGTGGAGCACGTTTACGTCGTTGTTCGACCCGGGGACCCCGAAGTACGCGTGCCAGATCCAAAGCCGGTAGTCGGCAACGGCCTCGAGTACAACGGTTGGGTGGGTGCCTTTGTGGCCGCTTGTGTAGGACCCCCTCCACGCCACCGGGCAATTCTTTCATTGCCAGTGCATGCAATCGACACTGCCAAGCATCCCGGGGAATCCGTACACTTGTTCGTGCAGGTCGAGGAGGAACTGACAATCGGTCGTGCTTGGCCTCCGGAGAAATTCGTCGGTGAAGGCTACCCGGACGCCTTTGCAGAATTTGAGCAAACACGTGCGCCCAGTGGTGTCTCCGATGTGGAGGTATTCATCGAACATGTCGGCTGTTTGTCCAGTCGCAAGCTGACGGATTACTGCAATACATTTCTGCAGCGTCGTGTGGCTGGGACAGCCGACCGCGTCGAACCCTTCTCTGAAGAACTCTTCCCGGGCCGCCAAAGTATTCGCGATGTGGAGAAATAGCGGTTTCCCCATGCGTAAACGACGACGGAAGTAGGTATCTCCCCAAACCGGGTTATCGCAGAAGTAGTCGCGTACTAACCTTGCAGCGGCTTCCTCCCGGTTACGATGGATGTACGTCCGGGAGCGTCGTTGGGGCGGCGCGGCTTCCTCCGCCTCCCGGCGTCGATTTTCTTCAAGTGATTGTTCCATTATTTGACGCATTTTCTCAAAAGGATCCATTAGTTTGAGTTGATTTGAGATGGAAATTAAAGTGGATATAGAGAGGATTTGAGAGGAATAGATGTGTGTTTGTGTGTGAAATGAGTATGAAATAAGAGTATTTATAGAGTAAAGAAATTAAAAAAAATTAAAAACAAATTGAAAAATGGCTAAAAAACAGTAACATTACTGTTTATTTTTTTTTATATTTAAATTCAAATTTTTTTAAAAAATGAATTATTGCGTCAGCGTGACGAAACCCACTCGCGGGCCAGCGAGTGGGCGTCACGCATGGCCTGGGAGCTCACCACGTCGCCTCGACGCGTGGCGAGACGTCGCGTCCCGCCCCGCGGCGTGACGGGTCTCGAGACGTTACGGGGACGGGCTGGGGACGGAACGACCTGCTGCAACGCGTCCCGTCGCGATTCCATCCCTCGATCAGGGAACGCGTAGTGGATGCTCTAATGGCTTCTATAGATAGGATGTTATATATTTAAGTATATGTGGAGTGTAGCGCTCCCCACTACTAGAATCGTCAAATTTTTGTCAGGCTGGGTTTCCATCAATCAAACTCCTCACTTCTTTCCAATCTGGGCGTACGTGATTGCACGTGTATTGTGATCTCAATTATTCATCTCTGATAAGTGACCTAAATTAAAATTGTCACATTCTGAGCAAAACTAGGACTAATAAAAATCGAGTAAAAAAGATTTTTTTAGTACAGGGTACAAATTAATTGCACGATGGAGAGATGTAAAAGACGTTTTAGAACAACTCAAACTCCTACATAATTTGTCGGATAAGCAATAGCCTAACACCCTTCAAATAGCAACATGCTTAGCATATGATCGTAATCTCTGTGGCGGCTTTGAATTCCTTAGCTGATGTTGCACAAAAATTGAACAGAACCACGCAGAGCTAATAGCCTATTCCACTACAGTGACCATTCTATAAATTGGAGCGAACGCTAGTGAGAGAGAGAAGGAGAACCAGGAAGGGAATGTCTTCTGAGATCTTTGGCGTTCTTCTTGTTCTATTCCATCAAGATGACCTCCTAGCCTGGCGTCGTTTTCAGTTCTCGACAGCTCAGAGCCAAGGATGTCCAATGGCTAGGCGTAACAGCAGTACAGCAAAGCCAGCTTCCTATCCGAGGTCAAGATCATTTAGGTTTAACCAAATAGGATGCCCATATCTCATCTGCAGGAGGTGGCGGTTGAACCCAGTGCCCTGGTATGCGGCTGCATCCAAGTTACAGAACAAGCAAGAAACATGATAAAGAAGCCGATAAATATTTTGTTTGTAGTAAAAAATATCAATTGAAAGGCAAGTATGAGGTGCACATACCTTCCTCCAGGTCTTATGTATGCATCCCATGTTCTTCTCACCTGAAATAACGGTAAAATCAATTATAGCGACAGAAACTTCTTATAGGTCAACACTATGAAGTTTGAACAAGGTAATGAATGAACGGACTGATTTGTTTAGATTGAGTAACAATATCGGGAATGTCTTCTGAGATCTTTGGCGTTCTTCTTGTTCTATTCCATCAAGATCCAGACCTCCTAGCCTGGCGTCGTTTTCAGTTCTCGACAGCTCAGAGCCAAGGATGTCCAATGGCTAGGCGTAACAGCAGTACAGCAAAGCCAGCTTCCTATCCGAGGTCAAGATCATTTAGGTTTAACCAAATAGGATGCCCATATCTCATCTGCAGGAGGTGGCGGTTGAACCCAGTGCCCTGGTATGCGGCTGCATCCAAGTTACAGAACAAGCAAGAAACATGATAAAGAAGCCGATAAATATTTTGTTTGTAGTAAAAAATATCAATTGAAAGGCAAGTATGAGGTGCACATACCTTCCTCCAGGTCTTATGTATGCATCCCATGTTCTTCTCACCTGAAATAACGGTAAAATCAATTATAGCGACAGAAACTTCTTATAGGTCAACACTATGAAGTTTGAACAAGGTAATGAATGAACGGACTGATTTGTTTAGATTGAGTAACAATATCGGGAATGTCTTCTGAGATCTTTGGCGTTCTTCTTGTTCTATTCCATCAAGATCCAGACCTCCTAGCCTGGCGTCGTTTTCAGTTCTCGACAGCTCAGAGCCAAGGATGTCCAATGGCTAGGCGTAACAGCAGTACAGCAAAGCCAGCTTCCTATCCGAGGTCAAGATCATTTAGGTTTAACCAAATAGGATGCCCATATCTCATCTGCAGGAGGTGGCGGTTGAACCCAGTGCCCTGGTATGCGGCTGCATCCAAGTTACAGAACAAGCAAGAAACATGATAAAGAAGCCGATAAATATTTTGTTTGTAGTAAAAAATATCAATTGAAAGGCAAGTATGAGGTGCACATACCTTCCTCCAGGTCTTATGTATGCATCCCATGTTCTTCTCACCTGAAATAACGGTAAAATCAATTATAGCGACAGAAACTTCTTATAGGTCAACACTATGAAGTTTGAACAAGGTAATGAATGAACGGACTGATTTGTTTAGATTGAGTAACAATATCGGGAATGTCTTCTGAGATCTTTGGCGTTCTTCTTGTTCTATTCCATCAAGATCCAGACCTCCTAGCCTGGCGTCGTTTTCAGTTCTCGACAGCTCAGAGCCAAGGATGTCCAATGGCTAGGCGTAACAGCAGTACAGCAAAGCCAGCTTCCTATCCGAGGTCAAGATCATTTAGGTTTAACCAAATAGGATGCCCATATCTCATCTGCAGGAGGTGGCGGTTGAACCCAGTGCCCTGGTATGCGGCTGCATCCAAGTTACAGAACAAGCAAGAAACATGATAAAGAAGCCGATAAATATTTTGTTTGTAGTAAAAAATATCAATTGAAAGGCAAGTATGAGGTGCACATACCTTCCTCCAGGTCTTATGTATGCATCCCATGTTCTTCTCACCTGAAATAACGGTAAAATCAATTATAGCGACAGAAACTTCTTATAGGTCAACACTATGAAGTTTGAACAAGGTAATGAATGAACGGACTGATTTGTTTAGATTGAGTAACAATATCGGGAATGTCTTCTGAGATCTTTGGCGTTCTTCTTGTTCTATTCCATCAAGATCCAGACCTCCTAGCCTGGCGTCGTTTTCAGTTCTCGACAGCTCAGAGCCAAGGATGTCCAATGGCTAGGCGTAACAGCAGTACAGCAAAGCCAGCTTCCTATCCGAGGTCAAGATCATTTAGGTTTAACCAAATAGGATGCCCATATCTCATCTGCAGGAGGTGGCGGTTGAACCCAGTGCCCTGGTATGCGGCTGCATCCAAGTTACAGAACAAGCAAGAAACATGATAAAGAAGCCGATAAATATTTTGTTTGTAGTAAAAAATATCAATTGAAAGGCAAGTATGAGGTGCACATACCTTCCTCCAGGTCTTATGTATGCATCCCATGTTCTTCTCACCTGAAATAACGGTAAAATCAATTATAGCGACAGAAACTTCTTATAGGTCAACACTATGAAGTTTGAACAAGGTAATGAATGAACGGACTGATTTGTTTAGATTGAGTAACAATATCTTGAAGGCCTGTAACCAACTAATGTTGAGTTCATTCATAACTTATCTTCCTACAAACATAATCAACTACGTATAGAAAGGTAAATGAATCAAGAGCAAAGGAATGAGCTTCTACGATGGAGGACCACATAGTAGCACAATGACATCTCCATATGAGGCAAAAAAAACACATAGCAAGCCAGAAGCTCAGTTAAATATGCTTCTAGAAGTTACCTCAATGAGTGTGCCCATATCAGCATTGCTACCATGATAATAGTGGTAAAACTCCATGGGCAAATTAGCAACAGAATCGTAATTACTGCCACAACCAGGTCTAGTTGCATCAGGTTTTCTAGATTCATCATGGGCAGTGTTCTTTAAAATTCTATCACTGTCTCTATCAATTTTCTGATTTTGGGTTTCTGTACAACCACCATCATCAACATTCGGTTCTTTTGCGTCTGGTGCATGACTCTTGGTGTGTTTTCTTGATTCCTCAATAGTAGCAATAGCATCTTTAGCAGCATCTGTATCCGCAGTAGCCATTGATCGTCGTTCTTCCTCCTCAACTGCAGCTCGAACTTGTTCAAGAAATTTGTCACCCTCTTCTGGAAGAAAATGACCTGCATGGTGCCATCCATAGATTGTGTAAGCTGCTTAATTCCTTTTCTTATGATGCTTGGAAATCGCACCTCCCGTCTATTTTGTGAAGATAGAGCCTCTAGAAATTAGACAAAATGCATAAAACTCCTACCCATGATAAAAAAACTACAAAGGATCTGCTCATCTGCCTCATCTATCAGTTAATGTTTCTCACCTTGTTTTTTCATTTTCTGTACTCTGAGAGAACGTAGTTCCTGTAGCTTTTCAACAATCAACACCAGCTCAAGCTGAAATAGAAACATACATAAATAAATAGTTATGATTCAAAATTTTGAGAAACAAAGAAAAATAATAACCACACTCAATGTATCAGGCAGAAGCTGCAGCCGCATCAAATGAGCATCCTTAAAGGAATTGGAATATACATTTGAAATCATGTAATATAATCAAGACTTTGTCAACTAGCAACGATGCATGATTTTCCAGTTATTCTAATAGCTTACATGCCTACAAAGATATAAGAGTCATTACCTCGGATTCCAGTCTTTTCTTCTCCTCTTTTGCCTTAAGCTTGGCTATTTCCTCCATCTTTTCTACCGGCACGGTATCAATACTTTTTTTCTCAGCCAAAGAAATAAGAGGATGTAAGTATTACCTAAAGGGGGATCCTTAGTACACAAAACAACATTTAGCATTCTGGATAAAAGAACCAAAAACTAGAAGAGAAAATGAAAAGAAATGGTTCCTTGTACAAAGTAAATAAGCGATTAAGAAAATGAACCATGAAAACATGTACATATGCATGATAGTTACTAGAATATCATAAGATTATATCCACACAAATAATCAATTTTTACTCTGCATTTCGACTGAGACCAAAATACAAAGTAAGTTTATGTAAAGAGAAGGCTTGAGCACATGCCAGAAGAAGTATAGCATACACAAAAGATGTTTATGTCATAGTAGTTTGGACAATTATGCATCATGTCTGATCTGAGTCTAAGTGTCTGATCTCAAGCACAAATCTGAAGCTCATCTCTCTTTAGGAGCCCACTCCACAGTATATCGTGTCTGATCTGAGTCTAAGTGTCTTCAATTTCAAAAATCAATCATAGAGATTTAGCATGTCTTTTAGCCAACACATTATACGTTATAAGGTGGCAACATCTGAAAACTGCAACCTCCTACTTTCTTGGTGGGAACGTATTTACATAGTAAGGACTAAAGATGCGAAGTCTATTTTTCACAAAACCTGCGGTCTATATATACCTTGTGTTGAGCACTGTCTTTGGCCATCTCCTTTCTCATCCATTCATCTGCTTCCTTATCTATCTTTTCAAACTGTTCATGCTCCTAAAACAAAGAACAGTAAAAAAAACTATATTTATACAGGAACTATGATATGTAAAGCCCAGTATATTTTAACACCTTAGCTAATTTCTCCGCTACCCGCCTCCTTTTCCTTTTCTGCCATAGTTTATTTCTTTTATACTTCTCCATTTTGTCAGCCAACCTTTTCAAGGCAGACTTCTCCTCCCAAGGACTATTCTCATCCGCAACAACCCTGAATGGCTCCAGCAGAAATCTCAGCCTCGACATCACAGCATTTACAGCGCTCAACGTCATCATTTCCTGAAATTCAACTCCAATGCAGTTGTCCTTCATGAATTTAGAAAACCTACTCATAGATACGTTGCCACGCCCTAAATCTTCGATTTCACTAATTTCAAATCCCTCTTCTTTCATCTGAATCAACATTTCCATCCCTTTTTCCCTGATCAAGCAAATTTCAATCAAAATCCACAAATACGAAAGATTACGATGTAAGATTGGAAACAATTCCCAAAATACAATCAACGATATCACCAGTAACTACCATGACGAGATTGAGAAACGCTAATTTCAGCGGTGAAAATGGCATTCCATGTAAGAATCAGCTAAATGTGAATAAATAATTCAGCGCAGATCACACAAGACTGAAGAACAGAGACGTTGTTACATTGCTTTGGCGAGGTTTAAAGTGTCGTGAAGTTCTTTGAGGCGGCTGCTCACGTTTGCCGAAGTCCAGAACGAAGCAGACGGAGGGGGCATATACGGAAGCTGCGGCGGCTGTGGTGCCGGCGCTCGTAGCGGCGATGGCGGGGCCCAAGGAGGTAAGACCGGATCGTATGGAGGCATCCCCATCAGATTCATCGGCCGACCCCACACCGAGAAGTTCTCAGAATACGCCGTCGACCCAGGCTGCTCCGGCTCCGACCCCACGCTATGGCTGCTTCGTCTCCATGGAAGAGAATTAGATGAGTATAGAGTAGAGGAGGTGAAATGGTTTCACTGCAGAGAACAGATGTTTGGAGAAACAATAATGGAGAAATGTTGTTTTGTTGTATTACACCTAGGCACTATTTTAAGAAGAGTGTACTACAAATTTGGGAATTATATGTGTGGGGTTTCCAATGTTTGACACTCCTATATTTTGAAAATACCACCACACTTTTGTATGTATGACTTTTTTCATGCACATGGCGCTCTATACTCAGCCACATTAGCATTTTATCCTTCACTCCATTCATTTGGAGTGGAGTGCTCTATAACCCGCCTTATAATTTTAACTAGAATTTTATATTAATTTTATATTTTTTATATTTGCACATATGTTAATTATTAGCAAAATAAATATAAAAACACCACAAATTAAAGGAAAACCATGTATTTACTTAATTAAAACAAAAGTTACAACGATAGAGAGATAGGAAAATTGGAAGAGTTGAAATTGAGACGAGGACGAGAATGGAGTAAAAGGTGTGAATGAAGTAAAAATGTGGTGATATAAATAGAAAAAATAAAAAATGTGTTGCATCGTCCGAACCTATCCTCCTTATCCCCTGCAATGGGGCGGAGGATGTAAAAAATGGTTCATCGTCTGCGGTGGAAGCATAGTGCTCGGAGGCTAGGTTGAGCATCCTCCACATGCAATGGTGGTCTGGCGGAGGATATGTCGGAGGATGCATGGGGCAAGCTATCCTCTATCCCATTGTGGATGCCCTAAGGGCATTCTACCTTTCTATAACTAAGGGAACCGTACACGATATTTTAATATTGTTCTAGGAGTATATCAAATGAAATTTTAATATTTTATTGATACATGGAATGATATACTCCCCCCGTCTATAAAAAAATAGTCTCATTGGTGGATGACACAAGTTTTACGAGAAATTGGTAAATGATGTGAATCAAATTGTGGTCCTTTATTGTATTACTTTAACACACATTTTTAGGTGAAAAATGGACTTATTTTTATATATTGTAGGACTAAAGACCAAGCTATAAGAGAGAGAGAGAGGAAGAAAACAAAGGTACGAATCTGATTAGTAATCAACCCTTCAATATTAATTTAAAATGCTTCTACAAGTCCACCATTGCATTCACCTTCGAAAGAGCTTCGTGTGGATACCTCGCACGTTTCAATTGGAGCCCGTTAGAAGAAGATACAGTTGTTTTACGAAGACTGCGCAATGTAGTGCAAAACGCGCGACTGTGGCGAGAGTCAAACAAAACGCCCGACCGAGCGTTTTGCGCTGCACATATCGCCCGACCGGGCAAATGTTATTGGGCCTGTTTTTTAAGCCCTAACTGTTTAAATAGCTAGGGCACGACTTCCAATGCTTCTTTTAGCGGCTGGAGGCAATTTTTAGAGAGAGAAAGAGGCTTGGAGTCCATTTTTTGGGAGGAAGAAGAAGAAGAAGAAGCTTGAGGCTAGTTCTTCCCTAATCTTGCCCATATGTCAACATTTACTTGTTTTCTTGTATTGTTGTCTACTATGAGTGGCTAGATTTTAGGGATTACTCATAGTTAGTTAGGGAAACTTATAAATATGAATTCATGATTGTGTTTTGATTGATTTTCGTATTTTAGTTCTTATCTATGTCTTTATTTCAATCCGTGTTGGATTTTTCTAGGAAACTTAATCGGGTAAAAGCCTTAACTTCAATGTCTCTTTAACTTAGAGTAGGGAGCTAACATAGATAAGGAACCCTAGGCTAAAACTGATCAGGGGATAGTTCGGGGTGGATCTTATGTGTTGAACGTTCGTAGAAGCCAATCCCGAGCTTACTATGTGACTGTAGGAGTCAAAGGTTGGTGAGTAGAGCCTAGGAGCGTGATGTAACATCCCTGACTTACTATAAATATCATTTTATTATGATAACTGATATATTTAGTGAAAAGTAACTTTGAAAAGTCATTTTCTTGATATAGCGATATTCAAACATTATAATGAAATTCTAATATAAATATTTATATTTGGATAATAATACTAACAATATTGTGTATATGTGTAAATAGTAAACAATAATGGTTAAAGAAGTCATTATTTTATAAGTGGTATATATGTACATATTAAGGTAAATATATAAGATAAAATAGTAAATGTATGTATATAGTATAAGTGGATTCTTGGAAACATACGTATAGTCGGAGGATGCCACTATTTTATTTGTGCATATAAGTAAATACATATCTTATAGGAGATGATAATATTTTATCCAATTTAATATAATTAGAAGTTAGTTACGTGTGAAATTTCTAGCCATACTTAGAAACCCTAATATCCTATAAAGTTAAAGCCTAGTTGTTGATTTAACAAAACTTCATATTCTTTTTACATATTTTATTCTATTGTTCTTCTCAATCTCGGCCATTCAATATCAAGATCAGATGACCCAAAATAATGCCACATGAATTTAATTTTATTGATTAAAAAAATCGAAAAGGTCAAAATTGGGATACACAAATGTGTTTGTTATGGTAACTTCCTTGATTTTCTCTTCCAAAATCTCAGCGGTTTCTGTCAATGATTTCACGATGCAATCTGTCTTTTCTCCATTAAATTTCAGCGTCTGTTATCCTTTAAACACTTGAAGGTCCTAAATTCGTTGTTGTTTTTCATAATCGAACAAAACTGTGTGTTTGTTTATTCTCCAAAGACACGGATTTGTGGGTGGCCTCAGTCATCGCTTGCGTTTTACTGAACAATGGAAGAAGGTAAGTATTTTTTGGCCTGCAATGATTTTCAATGCTAGTTGTTAACTGAAATACTGATTTGCTTGATACTCCATCGTATGTTATGTTTTGTTTTGTTACACAAATTCGTGAGTAATATATCGGTGCACGTTTCTTATGTTTCCCCAAGGGTTTAGCAATCCTTGGGGCTAGGGTGCAGTATGTTGTACGTATTAAAACTGTCATCAAAGTCCACGAGTTTCGGTCATTAATCTAGGGTTTAGAAATCATATCGGCTAGGTAGTAGTTCTTCACTGAATGACATAATGTACATATATTATTATGTAATGGTTATTTTAGTTTCTATAATTGACGATTTGTGAGCTGTAATGTAAATGTTTGTTGACCAGTTTAATTTAAGTGTGGCCGAGTTTGATTGTTTGGTACATGTTTCTTGTTTTCCCCAAGGGTTTAGCAATCCTTGGGGCTAGGGTGTAGTATGTAGTAAGTATTTAAACCGTCGTCAAAGTCCACGAGTTTCAGTCATTCATCTAAGGTTTAGAAATCTTATCGGCTAGTTAGTAGTTTTTAACTGATACACATAATGAACATATATTATTATTTTCTGTAATGGACGATTTGTGATTTGTAATGTAAATGTTTGCTGACCATTTTTATTTAAGTTTAGCCGTATTTGATTGTTCGGCGCACGTTTGTTGTTTTCCCCAAGGGTTTAGCAATCCTTTGGGATAGGGTCTAGTATGTAGTAAGTAACAAAATCATTACCAAAGTCCACGAGTTTCAGTCATTCAACGAAGGCTTAGATATCATCTTTGCTAGGGAGTAGTTTCAACTAATTTACATAATGTACATATATTACTCAATAATGGTTATTTTAGTTTGAGTAATGGAAGAGTTATGAGTTGTAATGTATATGTTTACTGATCCGTTTATATCTCGATTATATACAATGGTGGTCGTACCTGAATGTTCTCCAGATTTGAAGCCCGTCGTCGGTCAGAAATTCCAATCCCTAGATTTCGCTTTCGCTTTTTAATGTACAGACTGAATAAATAATGTGGACAGTTATATTGCATTCACTTATACACCCTTGTACAGAGCCTCAAAATAATGCCTAAAAACTGATACATAATGCATTATAATAATAAAAAAATGTTCAGAATAAATCAACAAATGCACCACAAATATTGCAATCACCCATTGTCCCATGTCCAACAACAGTCACATAAAGTATAAACCATGATAAATAATGCACTAAAATAACTAAATAATATACAGATCCGGTCAAGTAATGAACATACAAATATTACATTCACTCTTTGGCCCATGTACAACAGCAGTCACATGATGCATAAAACAGAATAAAAATGCATTCAAATAACCAAATAATGAACAGAATCACTCAAGTAATGAACATATAAATATTGCATTCACTCTTAGACTCATGTACAACAGCGGTCAAATGATGCATAAAACAGGAAAAATAATGCATAGAAATAGCTACGTAATGTACAAATTCGATCAAGTAATGAACATACAAATATTGCATTCACTCTATGAAGCATGTACAACACAAGTCACATAATGGCTAAACCATGATAAATAATGCATAGAAATAGCTACATAATGTATAGATTCAATCAACTAATGAACATACAACTACCGCATTCACTCATTTACCCATGTACAACAACAGGCCTATAATGCCTAAAACATAATGCACAACACTTCCTACAATAATGTATACATTCCATCGAATAATGCACGACATAATATAACATACACTCAACCCAAAACTATAATGTATACCAATCCATACAATGTACAGAACAAATAATGCACAAACGAATATTAAAACAATAACAAATTTGGTAAACAACTCCCTACAATACTGAACAAATAGCAGCAAATAATGCACAAATGATAACAACATTCACTCATTTACAGGCTTCTTATTAAACTGATTTTTGTAGCTTCAAACAAAAACATAATGCACAACAATTCCTACAATAATGTACACATTGCATCAAACAATGCATGAATAAATACAACATTCACTCAATTACAGGCATATTAAGCTGTTGACATTGCTCACCTGCAGCCTGGGTTGGTTGGCTTTTGAAAGGCCTGTCTCGTTTCGTCATCCTGGATCTGTGACACAAACCAAAAATCAAATCGGATACAATCTTCTCTCCAAAATCGCTCAATACACAATTGTCAACCAGTCATTAACTACAAACTTCAATAATAGACAGAACCTAACACAAATGAACACGATTTTACGATTCACGAAAATCTCGACCAAAACAAGTGCGAAAAACATTGAATCGACGATTAGGTGGTAAGTCAGCGGTAATAATCGGCGATAAACAGTGGGTATTACGAAAATTTAAAGCGTTAAAACCCTACCTTGTTGTCGACTCGAACTGGAAGTCTCGCGCGAAGGGAGTGAGTTTTCGATAGTGAAACGGCGGCGGAAGGTTGAATTAACAGCGAAAATCGACACTAAGGTTGATTTCCGGTGGATTGGAGTGGCTGCTAGGGTTTGGAAATGGGGGGAATTCGGGGAGACGATGTTGAATCGTGGGTTTGAGGAGTGAGACGGTGGGAGTGAGAGAGAGAGTGGGTAGATGAAGGATTGCAAGTGGATGCAGCTGATACTGTCGGCTCCCGAGGCACGACGAACGGTGATTGGGATATGCATCAGCATGAGGGTGGCCAAAGACACGAGGATGCAGCTGATAATTAGATAGATAAAGATGATTTTGAAATAAACTTGTGAAAAGTACATAAGTCGAATTTGTGATTTATAAAATCAGAAAGGATATTAACAACCTCACTGTTATCTAATTAGGCCATGGATTGATCTTTTAGGTTAATCATGACAGCTTGTATATTGATGACTCTTAGAAAGTGTAACAAATTAAATGAGTTTTAACCATGTGATTTGCAATAAACAGGCTATGTCGTGTCAGTGACATTTTATTTAACACTTGTTTATAAAACACATCACTCTTAGCATGATTTTACTTCACTCTTGTTTACAAAACACATCACTCTTAGCATGATTTTACTTCACTCTTGTTTACAAAACACATCACTCTTAGTATGATTTTACTTCACTCTTGTTTACAAAACACAACACTCTTAGCATGATTTTAGTTCACCATTGTTTTACAAACCACATCACTCTTAGCATGATTTTACTTCACCCTTGTTTACAAAACACATCACTCTTAGCATGATTTTACTTCACCCTTGTTTACAAAACACATCACTCTTAGCATGATTTTACTTCACTCTTGTTTACAAAACACATCACTCTTAGCATGATTTTACCTCACTCTTGTTTACAAAACACATCACTCTTAGCATGATTTTACTTAACTCTTGTTTACAAAACACATCACTCTTATTATGATTTTACTTCACTGTTGTTTACAAAACACATCACTCTTAGCATGATTTTACCTCAATGTTGTTTACAAAACACATCACTTTTATTATGATTTTACTTCACTGTTGTTTACAAAACACATCACTTAGCATGATTTTACTTCACTCTTGTTTACAAAACACATCATTCTTAGCATGATTTTACTTCACTGTTGTTTACAAAACACATCAATCTTATTATGATTTTACTTCACTGTTGTTTACAAAACACATCACTTAGCATGATTTTACCTTACTCTTATTTACAAAACACATCACTATTAACATGATTTTATTTCACTCTTGTTAACAAAACACATCACTATTAGCATGATTTTACTTCACTCTTGTTAACAAAACACATCACTCTTAGCATGCTTTTACTTCACTCTTGATAATAAAACACATCACTATTAGCATGATTTTACTTTACTCTTGTTAACAAAACACATCACTATTAGCATGATTTTACTTCACTCTTGTTAACAAAACAAATCACTATAATGAATGCTAAGTCAAGTTATTGATGGTTTAGGTCTATTAAGTTTGATTTTTTGAATTACAAATTTTGATCCAATAACCTTGAATTTATTACTGTGTTCAGATTATTATATAGAATTGTCATTAAAAAAAAGGTATGACAGTTGATAACAAGGATGTGATGTTAATAGCCCATGTCATGAGTCCCCACCATCCATAAACGGATAGCGACACAATGTAGTAGTTTAACTCTCAAGTATATGAAAATATAAACTTCAGGAAAATCTTCAACAAACGTGACATAACCATCCCATACATGCCGATAAAATAAGCATGCAGCATCGACTTTAATCTCCAACTTGCTCATTTAGTTAATTCTATACTTCCCAAGCCATTTTTAAATTTCCATAAACTTCTAAATCGACCCCCTTCTGTTGATGTTTCAATTTCGAATTTCTGATGCAAAATCATCATCACGTCGATTCCTTCACCGAGAACTGCTGGTGCGATGTAATCGATTACAGTAGCCTATTGGAGAAGACCTCGGCGGTGATGTGCTAGAGACCACGGTGTAGACGGGGCGGCCGTTGGAGACGTCGGTGCCGTTGCGGAAGATGCAGAGGAAAGGGGATTCGAAGCTTCTGCTGGGCGACCTAACCTGATTTTGGTGTCAAGCTTTTACAAAATTACCATAATACCCCCGCCTGGTTATTATGGAGTAAATTTGTGATTGAGGGAACTAATTTCTCCTTAAATTAGAAAATTACATGTCTTAATATATAGAGTAGTGCAAGAGCCCCTTAAACCTATAACTAGAGAACAAATCACAACCACAAGATCAAGAAAATCAAGGGCTAGTATTAAGACATGTAATTTTCTAATTTAAGGAGA
The DNA here is from genome assembly GCF_004379255.2 of Salvia splendens. Lineage (NCBI taxonomy): Eukaryota > Viridiplantae > Streptophyta > Magnoliopsida > Lamiales > Lamiaceae > Salvia > Salvia splendens. Next base: position 16,009,914 of record NC_056034.1, read on the forward strand.
TATTAGTCCCCTCAATCACAAATTTACTCCATAATAACCAGGCGGAGGTATAATGGTCATTGCATAGCCAAAAATAGGTTACGTCGAAAAACATTGAATCGACGATTAGGTGGTAAGTCAGCGGTAATAATCGGCGATAAACAGTGGGTATTACGAAAATTTAAAGCGTTAAAACCCTACCTTGTTGTCGACTCGAACTGGAAGTCGCGCGCGAAGGGAGTGAGTTTTCGATAGTGAAACGGCGGCGGAAGGTTGAATTAACAGCGAAAATCGACACTAAGGTTGATTTCCGGTGGATTGGAGTGGCTGCTAGGGTTTGGAAATGGGGGGAATTCGGGGAGACGATGTTGAATCGTGGGTTTGAGGAGTGAGACGGTGGGAGTGAGAGAGAGAGTGGGTAGATGAAGGATTGCAAGTGGATGCAGCTGATACTGTCGGCTCCCGAGGCACGACGAACGGTGATTGGGATATGCATCAGCATGAGGGTGGCCAAAGACACGAGGATGCAGCTGATAATTAGATAGATAAAGATGATTTTGAAATAAACTTGTGAAAAGTACATAAGTCGAATTTGTGATTTATAAAATCAGAAAGGATATTAACAACCTCACTGTTATCTAATTAGGCCATGGATTGATCTTTTAGGTTAATCATGACAGCTTGTATATTGATGACTCTTAGAAAGTGTAACAAATTAAATGAGTTTTAACCATGTGATTTGCAATAAACAGGCTATGTCGTGTCAGTGACATTTTATTTAACACTTGTTTATAAAACACATCACTCTTAGCATGATTTTACTTCACTCTTGTTTACAAAACACATCACTCTTAGCATGATTTTACTTCACTCTTGTTTACAAAACACATCACTCTTAGTATGATTTTACTTCACTCTTGTTTACAAAACACAACACTCTTAGCATGATTTTAGTTCACCATTGTTTTACAAACCACATCACTCTTAGCATGATTTTACTTCACCCTTGTTTACAAAACACATCACTCTTAGCATGATTTTACTTCACCCTTGTTTACAAAACACATCACTCTTAGCATGATTTTACTTCACTCTTGTTTACAAAACACATCACTCTTAGCATGATTTTACCTCACTCTTGTTTACAAAACACATCACTCTTAGCATGATTTTACTTAACTCTTGTTTACAAAACACATCACTCTTATTATGATTTTACTTCACTGTTGTTTACAAAACACATCACTCTTAGCATGATTTTACCTCAATGTTGTTTACAAAACACATCACTTTTATTATGATTTTACTTCACTGTTGTTTACAAAACACATCACTTAGCATGATTTTACTTCACTCTTGTTTACAAAACACATCATTCTTAGCATGATTTTACTTCACTGTTGTTTACAAAACACATCAATCTTATTATGATTTTACTTCACTGTTGTTTACAAAACACATCACTTAGCATGATTTTACCTTACTCTTATTTACAAAACACATCACTATTAACATGATTTTATTTCACTCTTGTTAACAAAACACATCACTATTAGCATGATTTTACTTCACTCTTGTTAACAAAACACATCACTCTTAGCATGCTTTTACTTCACTCTTGATAATAAAACACATCACTATTAGCATGATTTTACTTTACTCTTGTTAACAAAACACATCACTATTAGCATGATTTTACTTCACTCTTGTTAACAAAACAAATCACTATAATGAATGCTAAGTCAAGTTATTGATGGTTTAGGTCTATTAAGTTTGATTTTTTGAATTACAAATTTTGATCCAATAACCTTGAATTTATTACTGTGTTCAGATTATTATATAGAATTGTCATTAAAAAAAAGGTATGACAGTTGATAACAAGGATGTGATGTTAATAGCCCATGTCATGAGTCCCCACCATCCATAAACGGATAGCGACACAATGTAGTAGTTTAACTCTCAAGTATATGAAAATATAAACTTCAGGAAAATCTTCAACAAACGTGACATAACCATCCCATACATGCCGATAAAATAAGCATGCAGCATCGACTTTAATCTCCAACTTGCTCATTTAGTTAATTCTATACTTCCCAAGCCATTTTTAAATTTCCATAAACTTCTAAATCGACCCCCTTCTGTTGATGTTTCAATTTCGAATTTCTGATGCAAAATCATCATCACGTCGATTCCTTCACCGAGAACTGCTGGTGCGATGTAATCGATTACAGTAGCCTATTGGAGAAGACCTCGGCGGTGATGTGCTAGAGACCACGGTGTAGACGGGGCGGCCGTTGGAGACGTCGGTGCCGTTGCGGAAGATGCAGAGGAAAGGGGATTCGAAGCTTCTGCTGGGCGACCTAACCTGATTTTGGTGTCAAGCTTTTACAAAATTACCATAATACCCCCGCCTGGTTATTATGGAGTAAATTTGTGATTGAGGGAACTAATTTCTCCTTAAATTAGAAAATTACATGTCTTAATATATAGAGTAGTGCAAGAGCCCCTTAAACCTATAACTAGAGAACAAATCACAACCACAAGATCAAGAAAATCAAGGGCTAGTATTAAGACATGTAATTTTCTAATTTAAGGAGATATTAGTCCCCTCAATCACAAATTTACTCCATAATAACCAGGCGGAGGTATAATGGTCATTGCATAGCCAAAAATAGGTTACGTCGAAAAACATAGTTTCATCTCCTCTTCTCCTCTTCTCCATCTTCATCGCCGTCTTGTACCCGTCGTCGTCGCAGCGACGGAGGGAGATCGGATCGATGCGGTCGATCAGAGCGGGGTGGCCGAAAGCGTAGAGCTTCTGCGCCGGGGACTGCACCAGAATCGCGACTTCCGCACCGCAGAGGATGGAGAGTTCGGTGGCTTTGCGGAAGAGCCCGCCGCGGCGCTTGGTGAAGGCGACTTGCAGGCTTAATTTATTCTCGATTTTCCTCATTGGGATTTTCCTTCTCCCCAGAGTTTTTGTGTCGTTGGAATTCTCCATTGCCGTGATAAAAATAATTGTAATGCTGTTGCATTGTGATTAAAACTAAACATACCATCTATATTTATAGAGTCGATTTTTGACGGATTATTCATTTGAATGCACATTTTTTTACGAATTTCGTTTTTTGTTATTCAATTGGAATGAGCAGGCAATTCATGTGTCATAATTTTGAACTTGAAATTGATGTGTTTTGTTAACAACATAGTGATGTGTTTTGTAAACAAGAGTGAAGTAAAATCATGCTAAGAGCGATGTGTTTTGTAAACAAGAGTGAAGTAAAATCATGCTAAGAGTGATGTGTTTTGTAAACAAGAGTGAAGTAAAATCATGCTAAGAGTGATGTATTTTGTAAACAAGAGTGAAGTAAAATCATGCTAAGAGTGATGTGTTTTGTAAACAAGAGTAAAGTAAAATCATGCTAAGAGTGATGTGTTTTGTAAACAAGAGTGAAGTAAAATCATGCTAAGAGTGATGTGTTTTGTAAACAAGAGTGATGTGTTTTGTAAACAAGAGTGAAGTAAAATCATGCTAAGAGTGATGTGTTTTGTAAACAAGAGTGAAGTAAAATCATGCTAAGAGTGATGTGTTTTGTAAACAAGAGTGAAGTAAAATCATGCTAAGAGTGATGTGTTTTGTAAACAAGAGTGAAGTAAAATCATGCTAAGAGTGATGTATTTTGTAAACAAGAGTGAAGTAAAATCATGCTAAGAGTGATGTGTTTTGTAAACAAGAGTGAAGTAAGATCATGCTAAGAGTGATGTGTTTTGTAAACAAGAGTGAAGTAAGATCATGCTAAGAGTGATGTGTTTTGTAAACAAGAGTGAAGTAAGATCATGCTAAGAGTGATGTGTTTTGTAAACAACAATGAAGTAAGATCATGCTAAGAGTGATGTGTTTTGTAAACAACAGTGAAGTAAGATCATGCTAAGAGTGATGTGTTTTGTAAACAACGGTTGAGTAAGATCATGCTAAGAGTGATGTGTTTTGTAAACAACAGTGAAGTAAGATCATGCTAAGAGTGATGTGTTTTGTAAACAACAGTGAAGTAATATAATGCTAAGAGTGATGTGTTTTGTAAACAACAGTGAAGTAATATAATGCTAAGAGTGATGTGTTTTGTAAACAACAGTGAAGTAATATAATGCTAAGATTGATGTGTTTTATACTCAATTAAATATGATCTTTCAAATTGTACGTTTAGGAGATGATGCTAGAAATTCGAATTTTGCTTCCTATTTTTCCTATCACTCATGCACATGCAGAATATTGAATTTTGAATATAACCAACAAATAATTTAAATCAGCTAATTCAATAAAAAAAGAGCTACGGAGTACCAGAAGCTTAAAATTACAAAATTCATGTATTTCAAAGTACTGTATTAATTATTATAAATAAAATTTATTGGTCTTCTAAGTAAAGTCAATTTTTCTTATAAATTACGATAACAACAGTTTAGTGTGATTACTCCTAGTTCCAATAATTAATTCGAATAAATTTGTCAGCATAGTAACCGCATTCCGCCTTACTGCAATTTGTGTTGGCGCCACCAAGATCGACAAGTTGTATCCTTTCACGAGGCTCAGGTCGTAGACGTCCATCCCGTTGAAGCTGTCGAGTGCGAACTCAGCCAGAGTAACCAGAATCACCGCCGCGACGGCGTCGGCATATTCGACCTTTCCGGATCCGCAGTCGCCGGTCACGAAGTAGAAATTTCCGGACGGATCTTCGGAGCAGTGCTTGCACCACCAAAATCGAAGACTACGGTAGCGGTGGCGGTGGTGGCGCAGATAGAGGAGGAAGAAGATCCGGTGAAATTGGATGAATTTCTCAATTCCAGCTTATGAATTTCATAAAGGAATTTCCAAAAATGCCCTTGGTCTATTTTACACTATTAAAATAAATAATATTTGTTGTCTTTATTTGTGTGGCTGAGATTGGTTCTCTAGTTATACACTTAATATTAGTTATACTTTGATCACTTCTATATATATATATATATAGGGTAGTGTTAATCTCTTTTTCCCCCCTTAGATTTAAGTTCCTTTTTAATTGGAACCGTTAGATTTGATGGTTGGACGATCTGGATTAGAAGCCTACTTATGATTCCGCCTGTGCATTATTAGGGCCATTTCGTGCATTATATGAGCAAATTGGTAAATGTACATTGTTAAAACCGCCCAAAAACGGCAGGTCTGAAATTCAAGCGTGATTTAGCCACGACCTTCCATCTTCTCTGCTCATTTCTCACGCCAAATCTCTCTCCCCTCAATACATCAACGCAATTCGTCTCCTCCACTTCCAGCCACTTTCAAAACCCTAGCCGCCACGGACAATCTCCACCGAACGTCTTTCGTCGTCTGTTTCCCTGTCCAACATTCATCCACGTCTGTTTCTCCCAAATAAGGATCTTTTAAAAAATCTTACTTCTTTGTGGTTAGGGTTGGCTCGCTAATTGGTTTTGTAATTATTTTGTGGGTTACAAATGTTTGTTGACCCATTTTATGGATGAAATCTAGTAGGGGTCTGATTTCTCTGTTCGTTTCCCAGATTTATAATGACGAAAACAGGACGTGCTTCAACTTCACAACAATCGCAATTTGAAGGTGAGCATTCTATTTGAGTAGCATGTCGAATTACCGGGTGATTGCAACTGTATATTCAATGGGTGAATGTAGTATTTGTATGTTCATTAATTGATTGGATCTGTACATTGGTCAAAGAGTGAATGCAGTATTTGTATGTTCATTACTTGGTTGAATCTGTATATTACGTAGCTATATCTATGCATTATATAATCTGTTTTATGCATCATGTGACTGCTGATAGTGCATTGGTGAAAGATGAATACAAAATTTGTATGTTCATTACTTGATTGAATCTGAACATTATGTTACTATTTCTATGCATTACATATCCTGTTTCTTTCATTATTTATGTAGTAGTTTACATTATTTGTCAAGTATTTGACATTATTTGAATGCTTGCTGAGTGATGAGGGTGAAATGTTGAATGTAATATACCTATGTGCATTATTTGATTGAATCTATACATTATTTAGCTAGCAGTTTACATTATTTACCATTTATTAGGCATTATGGGACTGCTTGTGTACATAGGTGAATGATGAAAGTCATATTCCTTTGTGCATTATTTGATTGCTTCTGTACACTAGGTATCAAGTATTGTACATTATTTATCAAGTATAAGGCATTATGTGACTGTTGTGTACATGAGTGAATGGGTGAAAACCAGAACTCCCGAATCTGCTTGTATAATATTCCTTAGTGCATTATTTGATTGGATCTGTACATTATTAAACTAGTAGTATACATTATGTGTCGAACATTATGCATTATTTGACTGCTGTGTACATAGGTGAATGTGTGAAAGTCATATTTCTTTGTGCATTATTCCATTGCTTCTGTACACTATTTATCAAGTATTATACATTATTTACCAAGTATTATGCATTAATTGACTCCTTGTGTCAATGGGTGAATGATGCATTATATAATGAAAATATGACACAATATTGATAGCTTCCTATTTAAATAATGTTCTGATGTTGTATGTTGGACAGCAGCGAAGCAGCTGAGATTCAGGAACAATGAAGTGAAAAAAATCGCAGATAAATACTGAGAAAACAGATGGATGAAGACGAATATGTACATTATTAAACTAGTAGTATACACTATGTATCACACATTATGCATTATTTGACCGCTGTGTACATAGGTGAATGGGTGAAAGTCATATTTCTTTGTGCATTATTTCAATGCTTTTGTACACTATTTATCAAGTATTATACATTATTTACCAAGTATTATGCATTAATTGACTGCTTGTGTACATGGGTACAATCACCACTGTATAAAATCACCAAAAAACATCTCATCCAACATTTACATTATATATCATAAATGGTCCATTACAGAAACTAAAAAACCCATTATAGAGTAATATATGTACATTATGGGTATCACTAAAAACTACTTCCCTACCCGAGATGATATATAAACCCTAGATGAATGAATGAAACACGTGGACTTTGGCGGCGGTTTTGTAACTTAATACAAACTACAACCTAGCCCCAAGGATTGCTAAACCCTTGGGGAATACATGAAACGTGCTCAGCAAACATTTACATTACAGATCATAAATCGTCCATTACTGAAAAAAAAGTCTTTACAGAATAATTTATGTACATTATGTGTATCGGTAAAAACTACTTCCTAGCCGAGATGATATCTGAACCCTAGATGAATGAGTGAAACTCGTGCATTTAATTGGTCATCCTCGTTCGACTTCTTCCTGTATTCCCTATTGCATACAAAATAATACGAGGTTGTAACATCGTCCATCTCTAGGGATTAGAATTTCTGACCGACGACATGCTTCAACTCAGGAGAACAATCAGGTACAACCACCACTGTACAAAAACGAAAATAAAAATGGCTCAGCAAACATATACATTACAACTCATGTCTCGACCATTACTGAACCTAAAATAACCATTATTTAGTATAATATGTACATTATGTACATCATGCATTATAGATCCTAAAACAACCATTACATAATATAATGCGTACATCACGCGTGGCATACTCGCGGTCCTTCGTACAGATTATGTTTCACCCAATATACTACAACCCTAGCCCCATAATTGGGCAACCCTAGGGGAATGAAGAAAACCTAAACCCCACCATATCAAAACCTGGAAATCATGTTTCCATATAAACATAGTGAGCTACGACGACCGGCTCATTAAACCTAATCATTGCCGTTTACATATCATGCATTACATAGGCAATAACATCCATTACATATTCATATTTGGTGCATTATTCGAAGCGATTTAAACTACTAACCTAGCCACGACGAAATCTAAGACCTTCATCATACACGCGGTCCTTCGTAGAGTTTGTGTTTCACACAATATACTACAATCCTAGCCCCCATAATTGGGGCAACCCTAGGGGAACGAAGAAAACCTAAATCCCACCTTATCAAAACATGGAAATCATGTTTTGAAATAAACATAGTGAGACATGACGACACAAAACACGAATTGTCTGCTCTACAACGAACGAATATTGTAACTGATGTTGATTGAATTTAACATCTCCGATATGTAAACAAGAACGGAAAGAGAAAAATTACCTTCTTCCATTATCGAGAGAACGATGACTGCCACAATGCCGACAGCAGACGTTTATAATACTGAGCATGCGTCGACCACAGCAACGCCGGTAAAGATTTTTGAGGGAGTAAAGCGTGAAGAGAAGGAGTAGGGAGAGAGAGAATTCTGGAGCGTGAGATTGGAAAAAAAAACCGCAAAGATTTTTGAGGGAGTAAATCATGGATATTTCCTTAACAACCATATTGTTGATTCTCTCTATTGCCCTTTACGTATTTAATATGGATTAAATTTAATGATTTCAGCAAATAATTAGGCCATAGGATTACCATAAATCAACGCATGAGATTTAAAAGAAGAAAGGGGAAATTATGGGAAAAGGATTTGAATACAACTATATATATATATATATATATATATATATATATATATATATATATATATATAGGGGAGCGTTATTCTCCTTTTCACATCTTAGATCCTTTTTCCTTCTTAATATTACGCGTTAGATCTATGGCATCAACATATCAGATTGATTCTATAAAACTGGTTCCGTGTTGCATTATAGAAGGTGGTTGTATGCATTACAGGGTTATTATTGACATTTGACGGAAAAGTAACTGCCACATTTTGGTATCTGCGAATAATGCACCACATGGTCACGAGTAATGCATATAATTGACTATATAATGCACAATATGTGAACTGCAATGCATACGAATAAGATGTACCATGTTATGATGTTTGGACACACGTTTCTTGTTTCCCCTAAGGGTTTAATAAGCTTAGGGGCTAGGGTATAGTACGTAGACACGTATGTAATCTTCATATGATAACGAGTAATGGATATAATTGACTATATAATGCACAATTTGTGAACTGCAATGCATACGAACAAGATGTGCTGTGTTATGATGTTTGACACACGTTTCTTGTTTCCCCTAAGGGTTTAATAAGCTTAGGGGCTAGGGTATAGTACGTACGCATTAATAACAAATTATAAAACGATACGAATAATTCACCAAATTGTCACGAGTAATGGATGTTATTAACTATATAATGCACAATATGTGAACTGCAATGCATACGAACAAGATGTACCATGTTATGATGTTTGACACACGTTTCTTGTTTCCCCTAAGGGTTTAATAAGCTTAGGGGCTAGGGTATAGTACGTAGACATTACTAACAAATTGTTGTTATTGGAATATACGTATGTGCATTATTTGGTTTAGGTAGTGCAATATGTAGCTGTTAATTGTCATTATCTCAGTATCTTATGCATTATTAGAGGTATTGTGTATATGGGTTAATCAACGGATTGAAGATTACATACATGCATTTAGTAATGTCTACGTACTATACCCTAGCCCCTAAGCTTATTAAACCCTTAGGGGAAACAAGAAACGTGTGTCAAACATCATAACATGGTACATCTTATTCGTATGCATTGCAGTTCACATATTGTGCATTATATAGTTAATAACATCCATTACTCGTGACAATTTGGTGAATTATTCGTATCGTTTTATAATTTGTTATTAATGCGTACGTACTATACCCTAGCCCCTAAGCTTATTAAAGCCTTAGGGGAAACAAGAAACGTGTGTCAAACATCATAACACAACACATCTTGTTCGTATGCATTGCAGTTCACAAATTGTGCATTATATAGTCAATTATATCCATTACTCGTTACCATGTGAAGATTACATACATGTCTATGTACTATACCCTAGCCCCTAAGCTTATTAAACCCTTAGGGGAAACAAGAAACGTGTGTCAAACATTATAACACAGCACATCTTGTTCGTATGCATTGCAGTTCACATATTGTGCATTATATAGGCAATTATATGCATTACTCGTGACCATGTGGTGCATTATTCGTAGTGGTTTCCAGCCATTATTAGATTACTATTGTACCCTCATAATGCACAAAATAGGACAAATAATGCAACACGGGATTAATTATCCAATGTTGATCTTGACCGTCCATTTCTCTAATCTAATGGCTGATATTAAGAAGGAAAAATGAGGAAATATAGGAAAAGAAAATGAATATGTCCCTACCCCATCTCATCTTCTCTTATTTCCACCGTATAAATCTCTCCTCCATCCATCTCTCTCTTTCTAAACAAAATTGAAATCCCTAGAACTCGTCGTCCTCAACGCATTTGGCCCTCCTTCGCGGTACCGCTGCCGTCGCCGGCGTGAGACGGCATGTGCTGCCGTCACTCTCACGGCTGTCACGCCCTTTCAGCGCCGTCACCTCACCATAGTCGCAGATGCATCGTACCAGCCACCATCGATTTGCGCTCGGAGTTGTCTGGCTCCACCTCTGCCTATTTCCACTCGAAGCTACGTTGTCGTCATCTCCTTTGTGCTGCATCTGCTCACCGTGTTCATTGCTGCTCAGATCTTATCACCACAAAGGAGAACTGTACAGTGTTTCCATACTCTACCTTGTGAGAGAAGCACTCTTCTCTATCTATCACAAATCTAATACCAAAAGCTCTGCCGAAACTGCCTAGCATTACCATCCGAGCCACTGCTGCAACTGGAAGCCTCATCTACAACCCCATACCATAACTTCATCAGTTTTTACAAGGGAAGGTGAAAGAGCCTCATGTGGCACAAATATTTTGGCATGTTAAATTTAAAAGCACAAATATAAATACACACACAGGTACATGCAGGTTACACATGTTGTAAATCTATTAAAAATCAGTTCATTCAATTAATCTTGTCAGTTGTCATCGCTAACTATTGAAATGTGCTTTACAGCTAAACCGTGTGAAATTGTATGCATTATAAAATAATGTTCTGATTTATGAATGAATTATAAAACTCACATTGCTTGCTTGCTGTCGAGTGACCACTCTAGAGTGGATTCCGTGGACACTGCAGAAACGAAGTATTTGTAGAAGAATTTGGAGTCCTACTGGATAAAGTAAAAACCTAGTATAATGAAGTATTAACTTTTTGAAATGAAGTAATAAACCTACTGGAATAAAGTAAAAATATGTTCATTTCCAATTTATTACGTAATGGATGGAATGAAGTAATACACTTACTTGAATGAAGTATAAACGTACTAGAATGAAGTAAAAATATATTCATTTTAATTTATTACGTACTGGATTGAAGTAATAAACCTATTGGAATGAAGTAAACACCTACTAAAATGAAGTAATACCTACTGGAATAAGTTCTGCACTGGTATTTTTCAATTTATTAGTACAATATGTTATACGTCAATATTAATAGTCATTTGGTTCTTTTCATTTCTAATATTATTCATTCATTATATATTAATTCATTTAACCAAGCTATTACTTAATTCAGATAGTTCCATCACTTCATCTATTAGTTTGTAATTTATTACTTCATTTATTTGTTTCCCGACAATATAATGATACATTTATTTATTGTAATTTGTTACTTTATTCCAGTAGTTTTGATACTTCATTTCAGTGGTTAATTACTTCATTACATGTGGTTATACCTTCATCAAGTACGTTATTTAGTTCATTACAAATATAATTTTTCGCAAACTATGCATACAACACGGTTTAATTAATATTACTTCATTACTTGATGTTATTACTCCAGCAAGTGCGTTATTTAGTTCATTAAAATTATAATTCTTCACAAACTATGCATATAATACAATTATGTTCATATCACTTCATTATTTGAGGTTATAACTTCATCAAGTTCGTTATTTAGTTCATTACAATATTAATTCTTCGCAAACTATACATACAACACAGTTCTCCAACTATTCTTTTCCACTCCCCAAAATTCCTTCAATCTACAGCGACGATTTCCACTAGAAATCCTTCTAAATCAAACCGGATGATGATAAATTGTTCTCGAAGCTTCTGTAGCCCGAATCAAGCAATATATGCATTTCTTTTTTGAATAATTCTCCCTAGTAGTATTTTTATTTTGCACTGCATGCTTGCCAGTAATCTGCATCACAACTAAACAATACGAAACAAGAAGAAACACACACAAAGATTAACACAACCAATCATATAACTCAAAGGTCGTGGATTTGGCAGAATTATACTTGTTGCAAAATTATTATTATCATTATACTTGTTGGTTTGTCATTTTTGGATGATTTATTGTATTGGAAAAGTTTGTATTTTTCTTTTTTGTAATTGAGAGTTTGTATTTGGTTATGAGATTTATATAGTGAGCATGGTGTGGTTTACCAACTTTCTCCTACTATGGAAATAGTTGGTTATCTTGGAGAAAATTCAAACGATTTTAGTTCACGCACACTAATAAATTGCTGGAATGAAGTAATAAACTAGTGGAATGAAGTAATAAACTACGACAATGAAGCATTGAACATACAAGAATGATTAATAGGCAGGTATAAGAATGAGATATTGATAATAACAAATGGTACTAAGATGATGACGATGGATTTGAAGAAGAGGGTTGTAAGGTTTAGCATAAAGAATAAATACTTCATTAATAAAACACTTCATATAGTCTATTTGGTTTAATGTGTGCAAAAAATTTAAATAAATTCAAATTCAAACTGTAGTGAAGTAATAAACTACTGGAATGAAGTAAATAACTACATGAATGAAGTACAAAACCTACTGGAATGAATAATTTACTATAAGGAAATAAGCTCATCAGTTCTTCTTCTTCTTCTTCTTCTTCTTCTTCTTCTTCTTCTTCTTCTTCTTCTTCTTCTTCTTCTTCTTCTTCCATATCTTGTCGCAATTCCCTGAATCAAGCCGACCAACCTCGCCACATTTGACACATTTACAGTCAGACTTGGACATATTCTTTATTTCTTTCTCAAGTCGTGAAACTTTCTGACTACTTCAACCCTTGGCGCTATTTGAATGAAGTAATAGAACAGAAAACGAAGTAATAACCTAGTCAAATGAAGTAATAACCCAGGTCAATGAAGTAATAACCCAACTGAATGAAGTTATAGCCTAGGTGTTTGAAGTAATATATAAATCTAAATAATGACGATTTCCAGACTTTCTTCTCCACTCAGAAATGCCTCCAATCAATCGCAACAACTGAAGAAGGTGACGCTGCTCTGCAGCTTCTTTATCTTCTCAGCCACTGACGGCAACTCGTCCAGCATCCCCTCCAGCCCATTCTCATAACCTCTTCAATTATCTTCTTATGTTATCTACCATCCTCCCCATCACCACCACCCATTACGCCGACGTCATCATATTCATATCGTACGCTGTCTGCACCACATCCTCGTTCATGCCCCATAGATGCGCGATGCAGCGAGAAACTGACGTGAATCCGTTCCATGAATCTGTTCTGCTCTGCCATCAGCTTGTTCCACGACGTTATATGCCTCTTTCCATGTGTAGTCGGAGAGCTTCTCCATCTCCACCAGATCGAAGATCCACTCCGCAGAGTGGTGTTTCTTCCTCAACTCCGATGCGGTGGGGCGGGGGAGACTGCACGATGGAGGTGGTTGCGCCGGGGATAGGTGAGAGAGAAACGTAGAGATCGAGAGAAGTGGATTGGATTTGGGAAGAGAGAAACGTAGAGATCGGAGTCGACATATCCGTTCGGAGTCGGCCTAAAATGCCTCAACCCATATTTTAACATCAACTGCGATGCTTCCACTTACCCTTCACGGCGCAGTTGAAGCAGACCGGTGGAGTTGCAAGGCAGGCGGCATGGGCGACGAGGCAGTGCGGAAGGAACGCCGATGAGACATGGCGGAAGGAGCGCCGGTGCATGCCGATGAGACATGGCTGGAGGGAGCGGTGGTTGTAGAAGCACCGATGAGGGAGAGATAGAGAAGAAGAAATGGTGGCAGGGACGATGAGAGAGAAGTTGGTTGGATTTGGAAAGGGAAGAAGAGCGCACCTTCCTAAACTACCCTTTACCAATTTAATTGAATAAAAAAATAAGAAATTATTAATACCCATTAGATGTGATTAATGGATGGGTGAGATTTGGTCTCTAGTTCGGTCTTTAAAAAGGGTTCGACATTGATCACAACTATATATATATATATATATATATATATATATAGGGGTGCATTATAATGATAACCCCAATTTGTGTGATAACCCTATAACTAAATCTCCACCACACATTCTTAAAATATGTGGTCTACATTTAATCTAACAAAACTATCATTTTCGGATATATTAAGGGCAAAATTATCATTTCGACTACAACCTAACCACCGCAGAGAGCGATTCATCGACGGTGGAAGCCGGATTATCAGCTCTGGCAGCGGTGGCAACCACCAGGCCGACGAGGAAGGATCTGATCCCGTGCTCCGTCGCCGCACTGGAGCACTTCATCATCCTCACACTCCTCTACCTCTGCTCACTCTCCGCCTCCGCAGACAATGAAGGCCTCTCCATGAACTTCTACCGAGACTCATGCCCTCAAGCCGAGGAAATCATCAAGGAGCAAGTCCAGCTCCTCTACAAGCGCCACAAAAACACCGCCTTGTCCTGGCTCAGAAACAATTGTGTAAAATTAATTTGACTGCTTCGTCGAGGTAATTAATTTGCAACCTACACTAAAATTGTGTAAAATTGAATCAATTTTTTATTTTGATTTTTGCAGTCGTGTGACGCGTCGCTGCTGCTGGACTCAACCAGGAGGGTGATGTCGGAGAAGGAAGCAGACAGCTATCGTGCCACCATGCGACTCATCTCCTGTTGAAAGAGCACTAGAAACAGCTATCGTCAATACAAAACTAATGCTCATTTGCAAGCACCAATTTGGTCGCAAATAGGCACATGTGCTTGCAAAAATGGAGATTTGCAAGCAACATGCAAGCACCACAGGTGCTAGCCATTTGCTTCATTGCAAAATTTGCAAGCATTTTTGCAAGCACATAGCTGAAAATTTGCAAGCACTTTGAATGTGCTCGCTAATCTGGCCAAATGCTTGAAACTTGCAAGCACTGCATTGTGCTTGCAAAATATCTGTTTTATTGGATAAAATATGCTCGGATATGCTGGTTTGCTATATTGTTATTTTTATTTATTTTCCAAATTATTATATAGATTTATTTATTAATTATTACCAATTTAATAAATAGAGTAAATGGAATTCAGAAATGTATTCAATTAAATAAAATTGTTTTACACACTTCATGGAGTCTACATTGCTTAATCTATATCCTTAGCTTCCTTTCATTTGTAGGAATTGTTGAATAAAGGCTTTTCACTTGTTCTACCAATGCAGCAGTTTGTTTCTCCGAGTCTGCTCGCCTCTATCAGCACCACCGTCTTCGAGCATCCGTTCGTTTGCTGGATTGACATGTAACAAATCAACAAATCAGTACGATAAGAATGGTAGGAATGAATAATTTATAAAAACTTGGAGAATGTTAAGTCCAAAGGTTATAGTAGTAAACAATTTTCAAGGCTAAATTAAGCAAAACAGAACACGGAAATGATCATTTGCAAGCTTGGCATGACAATAGGGAAAACAACTAAAATCCTAAAGTAAGATATAGTTCAGAATGACTAGAAACAAATATTTTACATATACACAAAACTTTAAAAAGTGTAGGCAGTTCTGTTCCCTTGATAGGCATGTTATATACATCTACCGATCTTCTGCATTTCCTATAAATACTAATTCCTCTGTACATAAATTCAAACGCACACACACACACACATAGAAGAGAATGAACGAAAGAGAGGGAACTTTACAATAACATTGGAGGAGCCGTCGACATTTTCTTGCTATAAGTGAAATAGCTGCAGGGAGTAATCCGGAATATATCCTGAGAGTTACTACTTAATATTAGAGTAAGCCTCATACTTTGTCTTTGTAAACATCTACAACAGTTTAGTTTTGGTGCCTGTACAAATAAAATGTGTTCTGCTGTAAGAAATAAAACATGATAGTCAACAGATCTCTTATTTTGTCAACTAATTCACCAAGGGGAGAGGTGCACATTAATATATTATCCATGATATGCAAGAAAAGCAAATTAGAAAGAAAGATAAAAGGCAGCATGCATAACAGAATATAATTCCATTTCCATTTAGAGCAGGGATAATGCATAATTTATAGCAAACTCTTCCATCATGCTATAAAATATGGTGATTCTTGACTTACCATGTTTGAAAAGGTCTAATTAGACAACGGCTTTCTTGGCATTCAAAATTGTAAAATCTGCACAACCGAATATAGTTCCATTTCCATTTAGAGTAGTGATACAAGTTGCACTGATAGGAGTATGAAGTAGAAGTGATTAAAATTCTCAAATTTGAATCCAATCTATGATCACTAAAGTGTAAATAATGTGGTATTGTTAAAGAAGATTAGGAGCAAGGATAACCTGATTGAAGAAGGGTGCAAATTCCTTGTTTTGAGCTCCTTAAGGTATATCATAACATAGGCCTCTGTGCACTTCTACTTGTCAATAGTTTAGACCTTTGATCACTCACAATATTTTTGGCCTCTGTCTAGAAACATGGAGTTTTCCAACAACATCATATAAAATACTTGTTACTAAGCAAATATAAAACTCAAACAATTTGTCAAGGGGTTATGTTAGTTGTGCAAATCACATAATGGTGGTAAGGCTCTTAGATACAGAATTACCTCAACAAAGATCGAATGAAGCCAATTAGCAGTAGAATCCATTGAGTAAAGCAGATGAAGAATAAGATACACCATAAACCAAGTGCATAATAGTTACATCATTAATGGATAGATTTAAATTAGAGAAAAAAGAGGTTTTAAATCTGGATCTTACTTGAGCAATGTCATTATTGGTGTCTCTGGCGTATATGGCGCATGATCGCTTAAACCAGCTGCCATCAATCCTAAAATCACAGCGATCCTCTTTGGAATTAGCAACCATGGACATATCCAGCTTCGTCTTGAACTGAATCATCGATGACTTTCTCACACTAAAAAAAGCATATTCTTTGAATCCGCTCTCATCTGAAAACCTACCATCTCCTATGCGCCGTCAGAAGTTGCACGATCGAGATATAGATTTGATCAATTGACTCAGACGACCGAGATTTAGATTTGATCTATTGATTCAAACGATCGAGATTTAGATTTGATCAATTGATTTAGATTTAGATCTGATAAATCAGTTACCTTGTGATGATAGGGTTACCGGCGGCGTCGAGCAAGACGGCGGTTGTGGAGGCTGAAGACTGTTTCCGTTGAGGTCTGTAATTCTGAAAGTTTTTCTAGAGTCATCGCCATCTTAGGCCGCAGATCGGTGGTGGTGGACTTTTTTTTCGTCGGAAGGCCACAAACGCAGCGGCGTGTGACTATCGGAAACAGGGGAGATGAAGATAAATGTTTAAAATAAATTGGGTTTTATCTTGCGCCAATATTTGCTATAAAATGCGGCCCAACAAATTATTTACAAAGAACTACTACCAAAGTTGCGAGCACACCAGTGCTCGAAATGGAAGGCAATGCGACAATGGTCTTTTTGCGAGTGCTATTTGCTCGCAAACCAATGGTTATTTAGAAAGTGGTAGCTATTTTTTCATTTTGCTCGCAATTGTGCTTGAAAAACTGTCATAATTTGTAACCACACGATGTGCTTGCAAATAAGTGCTTGAAAATGAGCCTTTTTTTGCAGTGCGTGCCACCATGCGACTCATTTTTCCACTGTCCACTTCTCGCAGTCCTCTTGGGAATATGGAAGCTTAATATTGTTACCGTCAGGATAAAATGATACTTTTGCATCATAAAATGATAGTTTGAGGAGATAAAATGATAGTTTCAAATGATAAAATTATACTTTTGCATGATGAATTGATTGTTTGAGTTCTTTGGTTGGATAAAATGATAGTTTCGGGGAATATAATGATAGTTTTAGTGGGTAAAAATGATAGGTTCAGTAATAAAATGATAATTTTGTTTCATAATGATAGTTTTAGATTTTTGGCTGATAAAATGATACTTTTGCATCATAAAATGATAGTTTGATGGGATAAAATGATAGTTTCAAATGATAAAATGATACCTTTGCATGATAAATTGATTGTTTGGGTTCTTTGGTTGGATAAAATGATAGTTTCGGGGAATAAAATGATAGTTTCAGTGGGTAAAAATAATAGGTTCCGTGATAAATGATATTTTTGTTTCATAATGATAGTTTTAGATTTTTTGCTAATAAAATGATACTTTTGCATCATAAAATGATAGTTTGAGGGGATGGCCGGCTGGGGATATATTTTTTTACATGAGTTCTTCCTATATAAATGTGTAATATTTTTTCAAATCATATCTTGAATATTACTCTTTTAAGGACAACTGTTATAGGGATCACAATTTTGGGCAATTTTGGTTGATTTTCAATTTCATACTTGTACTGTCACGACCGCCCCCTAGGGTTAATAAAAGCGGGCGATCGCGACTTAAAGGGGGTTTTAAAGGACATTCAAAGATGGCTAGGGTTTTCAATAGAAGCGTGACCAAAATTTAGGTTTAATAAATAAAACGACCAAGAGTAATTACGTTTAATAAATAAAGGACTAAGGGTTTAGCATTTATTCAAAAGTAACATATTTCAAATATCCCACATAAAACAGTTTTTAATTTAAATAAAAGTATGTAAAGAAAACATCACAGCGGAAGCATCCAAGAGAAGAGTGACGTCATGTGTGAAGACACGACGACACTCGGAGTTTCAAAACGACCATAGTTTATTATTAATTCATGCTCAACACCACCAACCGCTCGTCGCTGCTCAACCTGCACATAGAGAAAACATATGCAGGGCTGAGTACTTTTGAAAATACTCAGTGGCTCATGCCGAAAACATTTTAAATAAAAGTACATATTATCATGCCATACGTAGGTAACCATCGGGGTTTTACTTTATAAAGGCCCGAGGCACCAAAATATTTTCCATTGTTCAAAATAGCGACTGCGTAGTCATTTTTCCCCATCGTCATCAACCATATCTGCCAATACATGACAAGGAATGCGGCCGCAAACCAGGTCACTAGACCGGCCAGCCCGTACGCTAGCACACAGTCTACCATAGGCGTACACTAATCCAAGTAGGGTTTGCGGCCCTACGAGGACCCGAATTCGATTTATATAACAGTGGCAACAGCCACATCAGATAGGCATGTTAAAACAAATCACGGCATGATAATCGCTTTAAACCACCCTTATAACACCACGTAATATTTTCGGAAAAATAAAGAAGTTTGAAAAGAAGCCCACCTCGATCCTTTAGATTTCAAGTTTCGCTTTTCCTTTGATATCACGCTTTACGCACGAATTTTCACCTTTGGATAAGGTATTTCCAATTAGTCACTAACATGGACTTAGTATTATGCATGTCCTTAATTTTTCCTTTTTCCCAACAACAAATGGAAATCACATCATAGCATAACATCTTTGCATATCACATCATCTCGTCACATATATAATTCATGTATGCCATTCAAAACATAGTTATTTTGCAAAGGTAGAAATCTGGCAGCACTGCGCAACTATTTTATAAAAATCATTTAAAAATCATCCGACTTCCGTTGGGGCTAAAACTTTACGAAAAAGCAGTAGACTCATCAAATAACTTCCAGTTTAAATTTCATGTCAAAATACCCCTTTTAAGTCGGTCAAATCAAAGACGTAACCTACTGGTCGAGAAAACATGTTTCTGGCAGAATTGCGCAGTCAACTTTAAAAATTCACCAAAAATTCATCTTTTATCTAAATGGGTTGAAATTTACACACAACATAGAAGACATCATGAAGTTTACTCAGGAAAAAGATCCGGTCAAATTGGAGTTCATTTGATCGGTCAAAAACGAGTCGGAACTTACTGTTCGGAATCACAGTTTCTCATGCTTTTAGGAAATCCGAATTAGGGTTTACCCCCACTTATTCAAAATCAACCTTTTCATGGTTTTAACATACAAGCATGCTCAAAAGGGTCCTTAGACACATATTTTCATGAAATCACATATCATTCACCGAGGATTCATTAAATCATCAACCAATTGAAATAAAAATGCATTCACTCATACGATTACACATTCCCACCGATTAAACCCTTAGATCCGCATTCCCTACACTCTCTACATGCATGACGGATTCAAAGAAGGTTTAGGTGGAGAGAAGTGAAGATATAGGTTTGAATTTACCTTTCTTGGACGAAACAATCGGTAGAAAGCGAATAAAACCTTGGTTCTTCAATAATCTCTTGGGAAATTGAGGGGATCTTGAGTAGAATGGATGAACAAGTGTGGGAGAGTGGAGAAGAGGGAATGAGCGTGTACTTCAAGGGAGGGGGCGATTTTTTTGGTGGGGGCTAGGGTTAGGTTTTGTTTTATTTATAGAGTTAAGATGAAATCTCCAATTAATTGGATGAAGATATGGAGAATAAATCAAATAAAGATTTGAGAGATTTGGGGAGGGATGATTGGCGTGTAAATTGAGGGAGAATCAGGAGGATATTCGAAAATCATGGTTATTTAATTAGCCATGATTTAATTTGGTATTTTCACGGAGCAGAATAAAATATAATACGGAGCAGAAAAATAAATAAAAATCCTCCCATGAACTAGGAATAGGCGTGTGAAATTATTTCTTCCACAAGGAATAATTTCCAAATCTTTAATAAAATAGATAAGGCAAGATTTGCTAGGATATTCCAATTAAAACATGGAAAGAAATAATTAAGGGATCAAAATAAATAATGAATAATTTCCTTCTCCCACAAACTAGGAGATTTCGAAATCTCCCTTAGGAAAAATAATAGGGCCGATTTTTATCATGAAGAAATAAGATAATTAGGCTTTAGGATTTAATTTGGATAACTATCCCAAAATAAATAATTAAATCCAAAAAAAATAATTCCTCTCCAAATAATAATAATGGTCGAAATTTTCTCCACAAAAGGGCAAGGTAATTACTTATGATCCTAATTAAATCTCACTCCCCTTAAAAAAATAAGTTACCGCAATATATTTCATTCCACATCAATTAATTTAAGCCACGTCATAAAATCAACGAAATTGACTAGGTCAAAACAAAATTAGGTCATCGAATAAATCACATAACAATTCATCATTTAATTGCGACAATCAAAGCAATAAATACAACGTCTTAGGGTTCCAAAATTAGGGTTCGAAAAGTGGGGCGTTACAGTACAAGATTTTCAAAATTTGCAATTACAACATAGACTAAATTTTCGATAAAACAAATCTGACATAGTTAGCAAATCGACATTGTTTCAGCTCCTTCATAACAGAAATAGAAAAAGTTCCCCAATCAGCAAACATCAAATTTACACAATAAAATAATTTTCAGTAATATAACAATCATGAAGGCACAAAATCTTGACCCACTCGATTATAGTCTTTATAGATATCGATCACTACCTTCTGCATCAACATGGATAAATTCAAGTCAAAATGTGAAGAAATGAAGGAAATGTGAAAGTAAAAAAAATTAATATAGCAAAAAATCAAAGACACATCACTCTTGTTCAGAAAACACTTCACTTTTGTTCACAAAACACATCACTCTTATTCTGATTTTACTTCACTCTTGTTCACAAAACACATCACTCTTTTTCAGAAAACACATCACTCACTCTTATTCTAATTTTACTTCACTCTTGTTCATAAAACACATCACTCTTGTTCAGAAAACACTTCACTTTTGTTCACAATACACATCACTCTTGTTCAGAAAACACTTCACTCTTTTTCACAAAACACATTACTCTTGTTCAGAAAACACTTCACTCTTGTTCAAAAAACACATCACTCTTATTCTGATTTTACTTCACTCTTGTTCACAAAACACATCACTCTTGTTCAAAAAACACTTCACTCTTGTTCAGAAAACGCTTCACTCTTTTTCACAAAACACTTCACTCTTGTTCACAAAACACATCACTCTTATTCTGATTTTACTTCACTCTTGTTCACAAAATATATCACTCTTGTTCAGAAAACACATCACTCGATGTTAATTTAAGTTTTAGGTTGATATAAAGTGGAAAAAGAAGTATACTAATAAACTAATTTGCGCGATCTCAAAATGGGAACAAATTCTAAAAGGATTATGGCCATTTAGTTTGCTTTTCCATGAGGTTTAAAAACGTAACACTAGTAGTATTAAATTACGAAATTTAATACTACTAGTGCTATTGATTTCAAGCTTTGTTCGAATCAAAATGCAGGACATAAATGATGAAGTGGAGGCTGAGAAGCTCCAGAACGGTGAGCTGAAAGACGATGCATAGCATAGAAGGGTTGTCTTATAATCAAATGTACATAACACGGTCCTGATACACATCTTTTAGTGTATAGCCATTTTTGTTCTTCCATCTCTTTTTATGTCACAGATTAGATCTTACCAATGTAAAGAATAAGAGAACTTTCTCTAACTTGCAGCAATATACAAAAGTTGAAGCTCGATCAAGTTTAATGTTTATTTTGACTATTCACATGGATCAATTCCACACCAAAATGGGTGCTCTCTATCTATGTTGTCCTTACCCTACTATTATCATCATACGAGGTAAATTATTCAATTAAATCAAGCAAAAAATTCAATAACACAGAGAGTGTGAGAGAGTGTCCAGCCTATAATCAGCCATGCAAATGGCCCACAAGAGATACTTTTTGTTTAATAATGATAGTTTTAGATTTTTGCCTGATAAAATGATACTTTTGCATCATAAAATGATAGTTTGAGGGGATAAAATGATAGTTTCAAATGATAAAATGATACTTTTGCATGATATATTGATTGTTTGAGTTCTTTGGTTGGATAAAATGATAGTTTCGGGGAATAAAATAATAGTTTCAGTGGGTAAAATGATAGGTTCAGTGATAAAATGCTATTTTTGTTTAATAATAATAGTTTTAGATTTTTGGCTGATAAAATGATACTTTTGCATCATAAAATGATAGTTTGAGGAGATAAAATGATAGTTTCAAATGATAAAATGATACTTTTGCATGATAAATTGATTGTTTGAGTTCTTTGGTTGGATAAAATGGTAGTTTCGGGGAATAAAATGATAGTTTCAGTGGGTAAAATGATAGGTTCAGTGATAAAATGATATTTTTGTTTCAAAATGATAGTTTTAGATTTTTGGCTGATAAAATGATACTTTTGCATCATAAAATGATAGTTTGAGGAGATAAAATGATAGTTTTAAATGATAAAATGATACTTTTGCATGATAATACTACAGAGCAAAGAAACAGAGAAGCAGTAAAGATTTCTACATCACATCGTGCTCAAAAATTGTCAAATGGAAATGGAATAAATTCATTAATATTTAGACAGAGATTTGATTCTTATTTGTGGACAACACGTTTAATAAATTTATCATTTACATGTCATGTGAATTTGCGTATCCGCACCTTTTCATGATAAATGAATTGCATAGTATAGCCATCATTTAGGATTTGTATGATCATAAAAAAACACAGACTAAGGAAAAGAATAGAAGTAGCAAAAACAGCGACAACACCACCTGAAACAGCTGCAGTGAGCATACCGAATCGGATTCCAACGATCTCCGTTATTCGACGGAGCTGATGATGAATTCCGGCCACCCAATTGAACTTCCATTTCGATGCTCTATTGAACGCACAATTGAAAACATCTTCCCGGAAGAAAATCTGGAAACAAAATCGCTAAGAAGAGGAATATGGAAACAAAATCACTGAGAAAGGGAAGAGAATCGAACGGAGAGAGAATGAAAGAATGGAGCGAAATTCAGAAATTAAATGAGGGAAATGACATATTTACCCTCTGCGCATTTTTTATGAAGTAAATCTAAGTTTGAATCTCAGCCACAAGATTAGAAAATATGTGTGGTGCAGATTTGGTTATAGGGTTATCACACAAATTATGGGTTATCATATGATCACAACCCTCTATATATATATATATTATTTTTTTTATAAAAAATAATAATACATATTATTTAATAAATTATTAATTACAAATGATAATAATTATATTATTTTATTTATTATTACGATGGATAGTTTAAATATGGATTATACATCATAATATATAATAATATAATAATAAATAAGATTACTATTATTATTATTATTATTATCATTATATTTGCTTAATTTTTAATTGAATAAATTTTATAATTTAAAATTTCACTACAATTTTATTGTTAATTACTAATTTATAAATTAATAATTATTATATTATTATATAATTATAATTATATTTAATTATTTAATAAATTATTATTATTATGATAATAAAAATAAATATTAAAAATATAGTTATAATTATGATAATTTGAATTATAGTTATTTATTATCCTGAAATTAAGTATAGTTTATACTTTTAAATTATTTTTAAAACATTGTAATAAATAATAACAATAATGATGATGATGATGATAATAATAATAATAATAAAATAATAATAATAATAATAATAATAATAATAATAATAATAATAATAATAATAATAATAATAATAATAATAATAATAATAAACTGTACTATATTGCATTAAATATGTAAGAATCCTAAAACTAGGAAAAAGAATACCTAAGAAAAGTTAGGATTCAAAATCCTGGAAAGTTGTACTAACTTTCCTTGTTTCAGGATTTTGATTACTTTCCCAGTTTGATTAAAACTGGAAACAAACACAGGAATTTAAAATTTAAGGAATCAGATTACTTTCTTAGACAGAATCCTGGCAACCAAACATGGCCTAACTTTCTTCATAATGCAATTTATTATCAAAATCAAACTCTAACACGGAAACAATTATCCTTATATATAAAGTCTAGAAACCCAAGCATCTGAAAAGGAAATAAAGAAAATCATGGAAATTAAAATAAAATCCGAAAAACAATAACAATTCGCGACTTTTTGTTGCGATCAAACAGAAAAACACCTGACACATCAAAAGACAATTTTAATCAAAGAAATAAATGTAGTTCTATCTTTTCGAAAAAGAAAGATTTCTCCGTTAACGCCTCGCCTTGTATCCCGTACACTTCCTTCCCCAAAATCATACACAAAAACACGAAATTGAAAATCAAGGACTCTACCTCTCCGTCGGAAAACCCTAATATTACGAAATCCACCCCCAAATCAGACGACAACAACTCAACGAAGACGGTCGACTTCGGCGGAATTCCAGAGTTCTCATACTAGCCTTTCGACACTCAGTTGTCGTTCATGACCCGAGTGATCTCCACACTCAACAAGTCGTAAAGAGAGGGAACCCATGCACTGCTCGAATCGCCCACCGGCACGGGGAAAGTCGTCGTCGTTGCTCTGCTCCGTCCTTGCATGTGCATGGCAGCAGAATCAAAAAAATAATCGGAATTATCTCTTTCTTTTCTCCATTTTTAATCATTGTGTATTGTAAAATTTTTTATAATTTGGATTTATGAGTGTGATTTTGACTAGGTTTTGTTTTCATATTGTTGTTTTTTCTTTTTTTATTAATGCATTTGTTTTTTATAACTAGGGTGGTTAGGTACGGTATTCCTTACTGAAAGTCTGAAACCACAATATCTTAAATTCGGTATGTGAAAAAATCATACTTTTACACCGAACTTCGATATACCTTATTTTCGGTACGACGAAATTTCACACCGATACCGTACCTCATTTTCGGTATACCGTACCAAAGTTCAGTATACCGTACTTTTGCTGTATTCCTGACTTTCAACATCAATGAAAATAGATAATTTGAATTTTTAGAATATTATTTATATTTTATAATTTAAAATATATATTCAATATATTTTATTCATAATTATATTTATATTTTACGATATATACCTTAATTTGCGGTATATACCGAATTTCGATATGCACCGTATAACACGGTATATGAAATTTCATACTGTTATCTTTCGATAAGGTATCACATCATACCAAAAATCACGGCGTACCAAAATTTCGGTATTTTGGTATTTCCGGTATTTTCCCCAGTTCTAGTTATAATGCTTTATTTTGGAGATTAGAAGAAGGTTTTGAGTCTTCTATCACATTTTGTTATTTGGATTATGTATTAGTAGTATTTTGTAGAAGATTTGTATGGTTCTATTTTCATGTTGTATTTTCAGGGAATCCAGCGTCACCACCGCCAGCCACCAAAAGATTTGCATCGATTGTCTTTTATGCCTAGTAATTCGTTCATCCTGAAACATTAGTACATCACAAATAAAATGAGAAGTGATAAGCAAAAACTGAGCATTGGAACTTTTTATGTTTTATTAGGAGAACTCATGCTCAAATCAGTCAAGTGATCCGGGAGTACAAGAAAACACCTTTTAGGGTCTCGATGGCAGTCTTGGTAGGCTCACTACCACTTTACATATGGTCAATACTGAAGGTAGCATGTTAAAGTGGTAGTGAGCCTACCAAGACTGTCATCAGGACCATGTAAGGTATTTTCTTGTACTCCCGGATCACTTGACTGATTTGAACATGGGTTCTCCTTATAAAACGTAAAAGGTTCTGATGCTTAGTTTTTGCTTATCACTCTCTTTTGTTTTTGTATATAAGATAATTGGTGCTAATCTTTTGGTGTCATGTGGTGGTGACGCTGGATTCTATTAAAATACAACATGAAAATATAGCCATATAATTCTTCTACAAAATACTAAAACACTATCAAATAACGAATAACAAAATGTGATAAAAGACTCAAAACGTTCTTCTAATCTCCAAAATAGAGCATTATAAGTTATAACAACAAATGCATTAATAAAGAAAGAAAAAACAAAATATGCAAACAAAACCCAGTCAAAATCATACTCATAAATCTATATTATACAAAAGTTATATAATATACAATGATTATAATTAGATATATACTGTCAATGTGATTATGGATTTATACTACTCCTCCGTTCACGAAAAATAGACAAGATTGTGAATGACACGGGTTTAAATGTGTAATTGATAAAGTAAGAGAGAGATAGGAAAAGTAAGAGAGAGAGAGAGAGGGAAAAAGTAGTGAAATGAGTGTTAGTGGATTGTGGGATCCACATTTAGAATGATGTGTAGGGTTAGTATTGGTTGAAAACTTTCCTTTTTGAACTTAGTCTATTTTTTATAGACGGACCAAAATGGCAAAACTTGTCTATTTTTCGTTAACGGAGGGGGTATTATACTATGACTACTTTTACGTGTGCATGGTCTAATGGTGTTGTGTTGCGTTTGGTTGGGCCTTGCAAAAGTTATTCTTGAGGATTTCTCACAGAGCGAGCATCGCTTCTGTGTTCAGCACATATACAACAACTTCAATAAGAGATTTATTAGGGAAAATTTTGAAGACATTTTGTTGGAGATTGCGGCAAGTACAACCCACGAACAATATGTGGAGCGGATGGATGCGTTGCGGGTTTTATATCCCCGAGCACATCAATACCTAGTCGGTATAGCTCCCAAAGAAAAATGGGTGAAGGCATATTTCTCCACACATGTTTGTTGTGATGTGTTCCTCAACAATATCTACGAGACCTTCAATTCGAAGGTAACAATGGCTTGAGAGAAAGATATTATCACTATGTTGAAGGAGATTTGGAAGGGTCAGATGGAGATGATTCAGATTAGAGGCAAGTGGATCAAGAGCTATGATCACCCAGTCCCTCCCGTTATCAAAGAGATTGTGGATAAGTTGTACGTGAGAGCTTCTTCTTGGAGATCAACATGGAACAGAGATGATTCATACCAAGTATCGAGGCCAGGTGGCCAGTATGTAGTGAACATGTGTGAATTTACATGCTCGTGCAGAATATGGCAACTGACACGGATCCCGTGCACTCATGTTATCGTTACAATTAGGGGTGGGTAAACGGTTGGTTCGGTTAATCAACTTGTCGGTTAACCGACCCTAAAAATTGGTTAAAAAAACTAATCGGAACTGACCCGATCTCTAGTTCGGTTTCTTAACTAATAGACTCAGTTAGAACAGGTCGGTTATCGGTTATAACTGAAATAACCGAATGATTCAAAGTCCAACACTTCAACTTTTCACTTTTCATCTACTTTTATTATTATTATTATTATTATTATTATTATTATTATTATTATTACTATTATTATTATTATTCATATTTTCTAGTAATACATAATTTGTTTAGGCACAATCCAAAACGTTAGGGACTTTTGAGGCAGTTCACTTTTTAAAAATTTATGATTGCGTTACTTTTATAATTAGTTTTGCTTGGATAGTGGTAGTAGTACTACCTACTCCATTAGTCCCAGTAATATAACTCACTTTCCTTTTTAGTTTTGTCCAAACCAAGATGATTCATTATTAAAATTGGAAACAACTTTATCTCTACTATATTCCATCTTATTTAACTATCTCCAGTTGACACACAAACTAAAGTTGCATAAAATCTCGTCTCACCCAAGGAATGAGTCATCTTCCTTGGGATGAAGGGAGTACTAATTTCTTCGTGAACTGCCATACATATGATATAGTACTACTTAGGGATGTTAATCGGGCCAACCCATCGGGTTTCGGGCCAACCCTATTCGGGTTGCGGGTCAATCGGGTGCGGGCTAATCGGGTTGTTATTTTTTCGGGTTATAAAAGTTCAGCCCTAACCCTAAAAGCTCGGGTTTCGGGCTACCCCATCGGGTTAATCGGGTTGCTACCGATAAAATTAACATGCGATCAATCCAATAAATAATGGTGAAAATTAGTTATATTTATAAAATGTAAAATATTTAATTATGATAAATTTGAGATATATGCGTAAACTCAAATATTAACATGATCAAATACTAATATTTGAGATTTATGCAACATAAAACATAAACATCAAGAAATTTTAAAGCATGTTTAGAAATTTAAATATATTTTTTTAGTGAATTTGAAGTTTCTAATTCATTTATCTATTATTATATTAATAAAAACTTAATATATAATTTATATATTTAATATATAAAATGGAAGTTATTTTTTCAGTAATCTGTATTATAAAATAATAAATGAAGTGTCGAATTAGAGTCAAACAAATAGAACAATATAAATTTTATCGGGTTTCCGGGCCAGCCCATCGGGTTTTCGGGTCTGGCCCTAACGGGTTGCGGGTTAATCGGGTGCGGGCTAATCGGACTGTAATTTTATCGGGCTGGAAATTTTCAGCCCTAACCCTATAAATTTGGCGGGCTATTCGGGTCAGCCCACGGGTTACGGGCTAAATTGACATCCCTAGTACTACTACCTACTCCATCCGTCCCAATAATATAACTCACTTTCTTTTTTAGTTTTGTCCAAACCAAGATGATTCATTATTAAAATTGGAAACAACTTTATCTCTACTATATTCCATCTTATTTTACTATCTTCATTTGACACACAAACTAAAGTTGCATAAAATCTCGTCCCACCCAAGGAATGAGTCATCTTCCTTGGGACGAAGGGAGTACTAATTTATTTCTTGGTGAACTGCCAGACATATGATATACTATGATATGTAATTTTGCATCATTAAATCGATATTTAGCTTTAATTGACATAATACTGTATTTTATACTAGTACTACTACCTAACAAGTTTGGCTTAAATCTTTCTATTAATGTACATGAAAAGCATATATTTTCCAGGAATACATATTTCCTTTTCTTCATTGTAAAATTAAATTCAATGTTTATTTAGAGTTACACTAGGGACACTATTTTATTTTGGTGGAGAACTCCAGTTTCTAATTCAACTATTCAAAATTTAATTTTCATCGATTCCTGTCAAAATTTAATGAAAAGGTCTATGCCTTAGATTCCTGTCAAAACAGTTGGTTTGTATAATGTCGAAGCCAAAAAAATGAAGAAACAAATTTATTCAAATAACATCACTACATCACGCATATGAGACTGATATCGTGCTGAAGTCGAACATGGGCATCTGTTTGCCGCATGTCGGCAAATGCATGCATCCGCTCGACCTCTCCATGAGGTACCCCCATGTTCACATTCGCGGTGGCCACGCCGTGACTTGGACCTGCACCCGTATCATCTTCATTGGTCCACTGAGTCAGTTCCGCAACTTCATTTTCGACAATCATGTTGTGCATTATGATACATGCGTACATGACATCGTCGATGTTGGGAATATACCACTGTCGTGCAGGACCCTTCACTACCGCCCATCGACTCTGGAGCACATCAAATGCCCGCTCCTCATCCTTGCGCGCTGCTTCCTGACGGCTCGCAAAGTATGTTTTCTTTTGTCCGAGCGGATGCTTGATTGTCTTCACAAAGACGAGCCAGTTTGGGTATATCTCATCCGCTAAATAGTATCCCATATTGTGCTGGTTGCCGTTGGCGACGAAACTGATGGCGGGACCAACACCATTGCACTGAGCGTTGAACAGGGGTGACGACTGGAGAACGTTGATGTCGTTGTTCGACCCGGCGACTCCAAAATAAGCATGTCATATCCACAGCCGGTAGCCAGCTACAGCTTCAAGGATCATCATGGGATGCTTGGCTTTGAAGCAGGTAGTGTACATCCCCTTCCAGGCGGCAGGGCAGTTCTTCCACTCCCAATGCATATAATCTATGCTGCCCAACATCCCAGGGAACCCGTGCACCGACCCATGCATATCTATCAGCCTCTGGCAGTCTTCGGGGTTCGGACTCTGAAGATACCACTCCCCGAATATCGCTCTCACGCCCGCGCAAAAATTCTGCAGACACTCGACGGCTGTCGACTCGCCAATGTGGAGATACTCGTCGAACATGTCGGCCGCGCCTCCGTACGCCAGTTGTCTGATTGCGACAGTGCACTTCTGTAAGGGCGTGAGTCCGGATTTGCCAACTGCATCCTCCCTAATCCTAAAATACAGGTATCTTCTCTCTAAAGCACCCACGATATGCATAAACAGCGGACGATGCATCCTAAAACGTCGCCGAAATAAGGCATCCCCAAAACGCGGCTGCGGAGCGAAGTAGTCCTGATACAACCGAATATGTGCAGCAAGGTGGTCACGGGGTATTGTAGTTCGACGACGGATCGGCCGATGTACCGCCGCCGCTGCTCCCTCTGGTGTAGCAGCCTATCTATCGCACCTTCCACAGCGACCTCCAATTCATCCTCGCTATCACTGTCACTAACCATTCTAGATATACTTGAAAATAGAAATGTAGAGAGAGAAACTTGTTAACACAAGTGGTGCGAATGAAATGAAGTTCAACGAGCCGTATATATAGAGTTTAGAAAAAATTAAATAAATAAATACCGGACGCCCGACCCACGCCACAATGGCGGACGTCCGCCCGCCCGTCGCCCGCACGTCCGAGGACATCCGACGTCCTTAAGGGACATCCATATCCGAGTTGCCACGCCCCAATGGCGGACGTCCCGGTCGCCCGTCGCGGATGTCCGACCGGACGTCCGCCATTGGAGATGCTCTAAGGCGCCAGACTCAAGGTGTTCGTGAGAGGGCGTCGGTTCAAATCCCACTTTTGACATCATTTTTGGTTATCCAAGGCTTTACCTATCTTGAAGGTGTTTCTTAAACTTCCATTCTTGTCCTGCTTTAATATGTTATATGTCTATCTCTATTTATATGGTTTTCAGTTTGAC
Organism: Salvia splendens; assembly: GCF_004379255.2. Lineage (NCBI taxonomy): Eukaryota > Viridiplantae > Streptophyta > Magnoliopsida > Lamiales > Lamiaceae > Salvia > Salvia splendens. The sequence goes on from NC_056034.1 coordinate 16,041,597, forward strand.
CTTGACTTATCTTACCTTAGGTACTTTAACTTATTTGCCATATGGATGAAGAAATTGGCAATAATAACTGACTAGAAGTCTATAATTACATGATGTCTGGCAATTGGCATAGTTTCAACCAATGCACAAGTTTGGAACCTTTTCAGCCTTGCCCTTTTCACATCTTGTTGCTGTGGTGAAATCGACTGGGACTGGGAGAGTAAGGCCAAATACATGTGGTTGGTTAAGACAAAAGTCGAAAACACTTAGTGAGGACAAGTAGGATGTCTTAAGGCGTTGGTCCCCCACAATCTCGGCTAACTTGAGATGTATTTGAAGCTTGAAGTTTTAGACGTTAGCAAATCAAGATTGTGCTATTTCGCCAATAAAGGGAATGGATATGCAAACAGACAGCAAAAATGGCAGATAGGAACAAGAATATGTTGCTGTTTCAAGGCCTATCTTAAGCAGCATGTTGCCCTGATGGAGCCTCCATGTCCCCGGCTGTTCCCCAACGAAAGAGTTAGGTTTCAGTTGCTTGTAGCATTTGAGATCCTTTAGTTCATGGTCTATGTAATGTTCAAACTTGGCAGGAATTAGGCATCACTCATGTAAATGATCACAACAGATTAGTGCAAAAAATTGATTCTTAATAAGTTCTTTTTATCATGCACATGATGTAATAGTGGTGTTTTGAATGATGTGGATATGTTACATAAGTTGGCAATGAATCTTCTGCTATTTTCATCTATTTGCTCTTGTTGGGTGAATGTTTGGTTTTTTGTGATGGTTGTGGACCAAGCATCAATTTTGCTTTGAAACACATTCACAAAAATTAGAATAAAGAATACACAACAAAGAAACAAAAAGAGAGAGAAATGGTAACATGTGAGGCCCATGTGAACCTCATCCTAGCATCATGCTAACTAACAAGATGCCAGAGGTATATCTTCTTCTGCAACAACGAACCGCTTGATTTCTTTCTCCAAACTGATGAACGTATGAAGGCAAAAATAAATCATAATATTATCATGAAAAAAGAGTGTCTACAAATCTATTTTTCTCCAGGACAAATAATAATAATAATATGTACAGTGTGGAGAAATTTTCATTACAATACAAGGATTGACAGATTGCACAATGCCTTGAGTGGAATTCCAAAATTATTGTCACACTCTTTTCCTTTTAAATGCTAAAGGATAAAAAAGAAACTATAACAAGGCTTCATTTCTTGAGTTTGGTTTCTGTTCAGCTTGATCATGTTGTTCCTTCTCTGTGCAGATGAAAATTCCTTTATTGTTCTGAGTTTTTTGAAAAAAATGAAATCATTAGTCCTGTGAAAACTTTTATAATCAAAATAAAATTTCGAAAAATGAACTAGCAAGGAAACTAAAAAATCAGATGGACTTAATAGCTCAACTACCTATTGATCTTTTACAGTAGAGAATTGCTTCATGGATTGAGCTTTCATCACCACACCAAGCACTACTAGCACGAGACGGGCTCAATCTAGGCGAGGCTTGAGGGGAAGCGGCCCAACTCCTCGTCTTGTTGAGGGCAGAAGCTGAGCTAGGCCTTGGTGATGCCTGCAGAGAATTAGTCCAGCTCCGAACCTCACAGACCTTTCTCTCAAGATCATCAACTCTACTGTTGTTCCTCAAGCTTTTGTACAACGGCCTAATCAATCCAAAACACTTGTGCAAGATCCACTTTGATGACCTTCTCCATTTCTCAACCAGACAAGACTGCTTCTTGCATCCATGATCAAATGGACTTCTTGTTACATACGAGGAAAGAGGCGATGCAGGGGTGTAATCTGGAGTCTTTTTCAAGGTATAGACTGGCGTGAGCTGCCCGTCTGCAAATATTTCATCAGCATGAACAAGGGCAGCACGGAATGCTGTCAAAGAAACATCAAAGTTGAAGTTTTGATCCTTTTCACATGATTTTTGGGGTGAGATAATCTCAGTTAGGACATCAAGAGAGTGTTGATTTCTGTCCACTAACCAACTGTAAGAAAAACTCTCTGTGGCTAATGGTTTGGAGTTTTCCATGAGGAATGGGGAGTTTTTTTCCAAGTGCTAGTGCAGTTTTGGGAAGAGAAGTGGAGGTAGTAGTGGTTTTTAAGCTAAAATTCTAGATGGAAAAGTGTGGGAATTCTTTATATTGCAACTATGGTTTATTCATCAATTGCTCATGGCTTGTCAGTTGTCACAAATCAGTCTAACACTAGTTTGGTAATATGCAATTTTGATTAACTAACATGCTTCAAGAATATATCAATGTATGAAAGTGAATGCATGAACATATTTCTTTATATCTATATCATGTGTTGTTACTTTTGAGATTAATTATCTGGCAGTCTAGTTTCTTGTTTCCCCCTTTTTTTGGGTCTCCTTGATGTAGGTGGAATTTCTGGTGCATGCAATACTTAATCCTTCACAAAGATTAGGAAAACACTCATACTTTGCAGACCACACAAAAAAAGTAAATTGGACTTAGCTAAACAAGCCATGTGCAACAAATTCGATCAAACAAAATGATTGTATTCCTTCTTATAATCATCCAATCATAAACTCGTTTACTTGATCATGATCAATAAAGAATTTTTTGATTTTTTTTTAATATTTGGACATGAATTTGTTCTAAGAACATAAAAGCTTATGGCATGATACAAAAGAGGCAACCTTAGTGAGTGGACCATAGAAAGTATATATGCTGCTGGATGTAATTAAAAATAAAGTCGTTCCAATCTAAAAATTTTATAATTCTGTCGAATGCATTTGGAATATAGATAGTGAAATTCAGACTTGTAATCATTACTATAACTACTAATAAACATTAATGATCCTCAACGAAATAATTAAATAATATTTGCCACTAGCTAGTAAAAGTATATAATACTGAAAGGACAAATTCATTATTCATTTTAAAGAAGGTTTGTGGGCAGAAATGCAGCAAATTGGTGGCTGAATAGGGCATGGACCATGTTGAAGCTGGCAATTATATGCTTCCAAATTTCATCACAAAATTACTTTAATTTGTTACACCTCATGAGTGATATAAAAATACGTGATACAACATCTACTGACCGACAAATATTTTCTAGAAACACACATCGTTCATACCATAGATATGGTTAAAAATGAGCTTTTTTACAGACCCAAACAACTGTGATAATTTTTCAGCTATGCCCGATAGTATTAAACGCTTGCAGTTTGCTATTGCTTATGTTGTTCTAAAACAAAATAGAATTTAGCATCCACTAAAATTAGTTGGAATCGTCACACATGCACTTCCAATAATGGTGAATGTTCTTGATGGGTCCGCGAATTTCTGATGTTAGTAAATGCTGGTAGAGAATAAAGACTACGACACAAAGAATTTACGTGGTTCGATTTACTGAAGTAAATCTACGTCCACGGGAAGAAGGGAGGGCAAGATTGTATTGCTTGATCTGGGATTACAGCTTACAACACAGACTTGCTATATGATATTTTATCTCTAGAGAGCTTAACCTTTTTCTATCTGATCTAAGTTCTATTTATACATTGAACTAAGATCGTGGCTTGCATCACCACCAATGATGGTTGTGGATGTCGTGGAGGTCATGGCCTAAGATCGTGGATGTAGCGTAGGTCATGGCCTACGATCGTGGCCTGAGTTGACACCACGTGGTAGTGGGTGTGTTGGAAGTTGTGGAAATCCGGTATGGGTCCACTAACTCCTTGTTCGGTCGAATACTGAGACCGAACTGCTTTGGTTGCCGATCTGAGAGTAGAGCTTGATGCCGACCTGAGAGCAGAGCTTGATTAGTTGGCTTTTACCGAGCTGTAGGCTGAGGCCGAACTCTTTGTTCGGTCGAATACTGAGACCGAACTGCTTTGGTTGCCGATCTGAGAGTAGAGCTTGATGCCGACCTGAGAGCAGAGCTTGATTGGTTGGCTTTTACCGAGCTGTAGGCTGAGGCCGAACTCTTTGGTAATGCCGAACTCATACTCTTCCTTGGGCTTTGGGCTGATGGGCCGTCATTGCTGTTGGGCTTGTTTAGTACGCACCCCATCACTACCCCCCCCGAAGGGCGAAGTGAATCACTTCGGCGAAGTGAGTCACTTCGGCATTCTGGATAAAGGCAAGGGGGAGGCTGATGTCAGGGGACGTGCCTTGCATTAAATGCGACAGTAAAATCCGGCCGTTGAATCCTGAAAAGGTGGGATTCGAAACGGTGCGACGATTTTGAAATCTTCGCCGAATCTGATAAATACCTCCTTTCTTCATCATTGAAGCACTTTTGCGACTGCTTCTTCTGCACTCTCTCTTTTTTGCGAAAATTCTCTCTCCGCTTTCAAGAATTTCTTCAGACTTTCTTCACCTTCAAAAAGTAAGAAAAATGTCTTCTTCTTCTTCTTCGGAGTCGGGTAGCGGTAGGAGAGGCGGTAAGGGGTCTTCTGGCCGGAAAGAGTCCGGGGAGAAGACCGTAGAGTATTTCCATAGTATTTTGAGTAAGGATACTGTGATATCCCTACCCGAAAAATACTTTTTTCCTGGGGGGAAGGCGGTGGTACCTGACGGTGATCATAGGGCTGACTCCCCGCCGGAGGGTTACGCCACCGTGTACGAGGCCTGCTTAGAATGCGGGCTTCGTTTCCCCCTCCCTTCTGCCTTTATAGATTTACTAGATTTTTTTCAGCTTCCTTTAGGCCAGGTGACTCCGAACTCTTGGAGGCACTTGTCGGCCTTCGCTGCCGAACTCCGTAAGTTAGGGAGGGATTTGTCTTTGAATGCGATCCTTAAATTCTTTCAATTTAAGAGGAAGGGGTCTTGGTTTTACTTGATCCCTGTACAGCCCTTTAGGGCCTTTTGTAAAACGAAGTGGCCGAAGTGGCAAAACCGCTTCTTCTACTATGATAGGACCGCGGCTCCTAGTTTTCCCTGGAGAGGGCCGAAGTCCGTTATCCGTCATCCTCGGCCTGAACCGTTGGACGAGCTCGATGGCGAGCTCAACAAGATTCCCATAGTTAGGAAACAATACACGGAGTCTGAGCTCGTCAAGGGCGACGTCGTGTTCGACATCTCGTCTTCGGACGAAGAGGCCGAGGGTGAGGATTTCTCTTTATCTTTATGCTCTACTGCTTTAACGAAGAAAATCTGACTTTGTTGTTTTTTTTTTTTTTTTTTTTTTTGTTTTTTGACAGTGAACTTGCTGAATAAGGCTATCCGAAAGTCCTCCGAGCTTGTGGAGCCGGAGAGGCAGAGAGCCCCTCGCTCGGCGTCTGAAGCCGAGAAGAATCCGAAGAGGCAAAGAACCTCTTCTTCGGATCCGAAAGAGCCGGAGCCGTGTTCGGCTAAAGGGAAGGGGAAATTTCATGAGTCCCCAAGAGTGCCGGGGAAAGACCTGGTCATCTCCGAGGTGGTTGCAGACATCCCGGAACACGTCCCTGAGCCTTTTCAATGGCCGACGAATTTTGTGGAGGTAAGCTTTCTGACTTGGCTTCTTTTCCACATTTTTTGATGGCCATTCTGTTGAGTTTTTTCCTTGTTCATCTTCAGAGAGCCAAGCTCGTCTCCGTGGAGCTCTCCAAAGCATCCCACGACTACGAGGAGATGCAGAAGAAGTTGCATCTTGCTCGTAGTCTGGCCGAACAGGCTGAGGCCAAATTTGAGAGGGCCCGAGCTGCTAGGATCTCGGCTCAGGATGAAGCCCGGTCAGCCAAAAACCAGCTCATCATCCTGCAAGAGCAGACGAAGCACCGGGAGGCTCAGAAGGAGGCTGCCGCCGTGGCTGCCCAGGGGGAGGCTCTCCGTGTTTACACGGAGAAACTCTTTTTGAGCAGCCAGTTCTCGGCCTTTGTCGGTAGTCTGGTAAGGCTAATTACCGATAAGGGCGAGCAGGGGGCCGACGTCGTGCTGCCTCTGTACAGCCGAGAGATAGCAGCTCGGCTTCAGAATCTGCCGCTCCTTGAGGAGCTCGCTTCATCTTCGGTCTTGCTTTCTGCAGACCGAGTCCGGAGTTGTCGAGCTGATCGGGACGAGAACCTGGAGGCTATCTTTGCCTCCGTGGGACCCGTTTCACCCGCTTCGACTTACAACGGAGAGGGTGAGGCCGAGCCGCTGGAGCAGGAGGCCGAAGTCGAGCGGGCCGGGCATCCGGAGAAGGAAGCCGATCAGGAGGCGGAGGCGAGGCCGGCAGGATGCGAGGCCGAGGCTGAGGTAGCTCAGGAGAAAGAAGCTGAACCAGACCGAGGAGCCGGAGACGAAGCTGGCGGAGTATGATTTCGTCTCCCTTCTCTTAGTCTAGTTTCTTCCTTGTAAAATGGCCTTGAAGCCCTCCTAGTGTAAAAAATTTTCCTTGTGAATGAAAAATTTTCTACACTTGTCTTCGTATAGCTTTTCGTACTCGCCTTTATTCCTGTTGTATTTTACTATCTGCTCGGTACAGCTGCCGAACTAATATAGCTGCTTTGTACTCAAGGAGATGGAGATACTTCACTGGAAACGGCTGTACTCTTCGGCTTTAGACGAAGCTGAGAAAAGAGCTATAGCCGATCAGACGAAGAATGACGAGCTTCTGGCTCGTTTAGTGAAGCTGGAGGCCGATAATAAGGACTTAGAGTCCGATAAGAAGGATCTGGAGGCCGAGCTGAATACGACCATTGCTGAGAGGACTGCGTACGAGGATTACATCCGTGTGCGCGGGGGAGTGACCATATCAGATGTTCAGAGTCGAGTTGACGAACTGTGGGAGGAATATCATGTACTCCGGAGGAACAATGCGCTGGAGAGCTCGGCTTGCCAACAAGTTGTGAAATCATTACGGCGCTGGGCTTCTCGGTACGACATCATTCTTTCCCGGCGTCCCTCAATCGAGAGATTCCTTAGGCATTTCCCGCCAACAGATGCTCGCACTCCAGATCAAGCCTCTGGTTCCCTTGTTCAAAATCCTACTCCAAGTCAACAACGAACTCCGGAACAGCCGGAAACGTCAAGACGAGAACGGGCTCAGGAGCAACCGGAATCGTCAAGACAGGGACGGACTGAAATTCGCCGAGGGGTTGTGACTATGAGCGAGCAAGATCAGCAGATGCTTACTGCAGAGACTCTTCATCGCCGAGGGGTTAGAGCTTCTGGGGCTCGCGGAAGAGGTGTTGGGTCGAGGATAGCATCTCGTCGACCTGCTTATTCTTCATCTGCTCGGAACAACCGAACTCGGCTTCCAGAGGATTTTGCAGATAGGTGGCTTAACTTTAGCAACCGAGGACAGTAGAATAGTCCTTTGTAATGGCGTAATGCCTTCTCGTAGGGGAGCTGAATTGTCAGCCGAACGAGATTTAATAAATGAAATTTTTTCCTTTCGCTTTTATCACTGCTTACTTACAGCTCTGCGAAACAATTTCATCGTGCTCGTCATCGGTCTTATGAAGTGAGCTTCTTTGATCGGACTCGTATTTGGACTTTGAAGTAAGCTTCTTTGACCGGACTCGTCTTTGATCTTATGAAGGAAACTTCTTTGACCGGACTTGGTTTGTGTTCTAATTTGGCGATTTTTGTCGCCGGGATCGAACTTTCCCTTGTCCTAATTCGGCGAGTTTTATCGCGTGGATCGGACTTTCCCTGTTAACCGAAGTGGTCTTATGCAGTAAACCTCTGACTAGACATGGTCGTCCCCGGTCTAATGAGGTAAACTTCTTTGACCGAACTTGGTCGTCCTAATTCGGCGAGGTTTATCGCGTGGATCGGACTTTCCCTTATTGCAGTTCGTTTCAGACGAAGTGCTTATTTCTTAAGCCGAATTGTGGTCTTGTATCTTCCTGAGAAGCTTGGACTCACAATCGTTGGCTTATTGTAGTTCGTTTCAGACGAAGTGCTTGTTAAGCTGAATTGCGGTCTTGTATCCTCCTTGGAAGCTTGGACTCACAATCGTTGGCTTATTGCAGTTCGTTTCAGACGGACTGCTTGTTAAGCTGAATTGTGGTCTTATATCCTCCTTAGAAGCTTGGACTCACAATAGTCTTTAATAATCGATCTAAAAAGGGGATCAGTCTTTAAAGAACGATATACCTTGGTACCATTTGTAAGAGACGACAAGCACATAGAGACAAAACACATAGAGAAAAAATGAAAAAGATGAAGGAAAAAAAACTTTAAACTTTTTTTTAAAAAACGACAAGTAAAAGGTACAAGTAAGAAACAAACAAATAAAAACATATACCCCTATGACCGAACTAGACACGAGACGGACTGACCGGACTTTTGTCTCTTACAAGTGGAACTTCTTGAGGTTGGAGACGTGCCATGTTCGGGGTACTTGTTCTCCTGACATGTGAGTCAATTTATAAGACCCTTTGCCGAGGACTTCTGACACCCGATATGGACCCTCCCATGTGGGTTCGAGTTTGCCCAGCTTTTCTGCTCGGCTTACTTCGTTGTTTCTCAAGACGAGATCTCCCACTTGAAATTGAAGTTTTTTCACCCTTTGGTTATAATACCGGGCTACTTGCTCCTTATACTTGGCTGCTTTTATGCACGCCAATTCTCTTCTTTCTTCGGCGAGATCTAGTTCTGCTCTCAGTCCGTCGTCATTCATTTCTAAGGAGAAATTTAGAGTTCGGGGACTGGGTACGCCGATCTCCACCGGAATTACGGCTTCAGTGCCGTACACCAGACTATACGGAGTTTCACCGTTGGAGGTTTTGGGTGTAGTTCGGTAGGACCATAGGACTTGAGGGAGATTTTCTACCCATTGTCCTTTGGCTTGTTCTAACCGAGCTTTTAACCCTTTCACCAGAATCCGGTTCGTTACTTCCGTTTGTCCGTTTGCTTGGGGATGGGAGACCGAAGTGAACCGCTGTTGAATGTTCAGCTCTTGGCACCAATTCTTGAACGTCTTGTCGGTGAACTGAGTCCCATTATCCGAGATGAGGATGTGGGGTATGCCAAATCGGCACACTATGTTCTTCCAGACGAAGTCCAATGCCTTTGAGCTCGTTATCGTAGCTAATGGTTCAGCCTCCACCCACTTCGTGAAGTAGTCCACGGCAACGATAAGGAATTTCATTTGCCGAGGAGCTTGAGGAAGTGGTCCCACTATGTCTATGCCCCATTGCATGAAAGGCCAAGGGCTTTGCATAGTGTATAGATCGGTCTGCGGCATCCTTGGGACATTTGCATGAATTTGGCACTTCGTACACTTCTTGACGAGCTGCACTGCCTCTTGTACCATGGTTGGCCAATAATATCCCCATCTCAGAACTTTTTTAGCTAAAGCTCTGGCTCCGATGTGGCTACCGCACGATCCTTCATGAACTTCTCTGAGGATGTAGTCCGTCTCTTCTGGTCCTACGCACCGCAATAACGGCTGGAGGTAAGACTTTCTAAAGAGGACTCCTTCATGAAGTTCGTACCGAAGTGCTCGGCACGTGATCTTCCGAGCTTCTCTCTTATCCTCGGGCAATTGTCCTTGATCCAGATACTGCAAGATCGGCGTCATCCAGTTCGGCGAGCTGGATACTGAATGTACCTCGGCTTCATCAATGCTTCGATGCATTAATTCTTCCGCCTTTGAGCTCGGATCTGAGGCCAACTTACTTAAGGTATCTGCTCGGCTATTTTCCGCTCTGGGAATGCGGATTATCCGAAAATAGGAGAAACTTCGGCTGATGCTTTGCGCTTTGTCCAAATACTTCTTCATTCTCTCGTCACGAGCTTCACTTGTACCCAACATGTGATATACTATGACTTGTGAATCACAATGGACTTTGAGAGATTTGACGAGCAGACTTTGCGCTAACTGGAGTCCGGCCAGGAGGGCTTCGTACTCGGCTTCATTATTAGTAGTGGGGAATAGGAACCGAAGTGAGTAGGTTACCTCGTGTCCGTCGGGAGCGACAAGTAGAATACCAGCTCCACTTCCCATCTTGTTTGAAGCTCCATCTACGAATCCGCTCCAGCAGTCCGGCGGCTCTACTTCGGATTCCAAGGGCTGTGCTAGTTCGGCATTGGCAGAATTCTTCTGTTCGGCAATAACAGGAATTGCTTGATCGAACTTTGCTTCTGCAAGAAAATCTGCCAAGGCTTGTCCCTTGATGGCTTTCCGAGGTAGATATTCAATTGTGTGCTCTCCCAACTCTATAGCCCACTTGGCGATTCTGCCTGATGCTTCTGGTTTGGTCAACACTTGCCGAAGTGGCAGATCAGTTAAGACGCATACCTTGTGAGCATAGAAGTATGGCCGCAGTCTCCTTGCTGCATTTACTAATGCTAGAGCAATCTTTTCCAGAGGTTGATACCTGGTTTCTGGACCTCTTAATGCTCGGCTTGTAAAATAGATGGGAAGCTGCTTTAGGCCTTCTTCTCGTACAAGCACCGCGCTGATGGTTTGATCCGATGCCGCTAAGTATAAGAATATTACTTCGGCTTCGGTTGGAGCAGAGAGAATAGGAAGCTCGGCTAGATAACTTTTGAGCTCGTCAAAGGCCTTTTTCTGCTCGGCTCCCCACTCGAACTTTGGTGCCTTTTTCAACACCTTGAAGAACGGCAGTTGCTTTTCGGCTGCTTGGGAAAGGAATCGATTCAGTGCGGCTAGACATCCGGTTAGCCTTTGCACGTCATGTATGGACTTCGGCATTGCCATGTTCTGAACGACTTGAACTTTTGAGGGGTTTGCCTTGAGTCCGTCCTTTGAAACCCAACAACCCAGAAACTTTCCCGAATCTACCAAAAAGGTACACTTTTGGGGATTAAGTTTGAGGTTGGCTTTCTTGAGCACGTTGAGAGTGGACTTGAGGTTGTGCTCGTACTCCGAAGTGCTTTTGCTTTTGACGACTATATCGTCAACATACACTTCGACCTCCTTTCCAATCAGGTGCCGAAAAAGCTTGTCTACCATCCTTTGATAAGTGGCTCCGGCATTCTTTAAACCGAATGGCATCTTTTTATAAGCGAAAATGCCGAAATCAGTAATGAAGGCCGTTTTTGAAGCGTCAATCTCGTCCATTAAAACTTGATGGTATCCTTTGTACAGATCAAGAAAACAAAAAATTTCAAAGCCTATCAAAGCTTCTACTTTTTTATCTATGTTCGGAAGGGGATAGCAATCTTTGGGACAGTGCTTATTTAGATCGGTGAAATCTATGCACATCCGCCATCCTCCTTCCTTTTTCTTGATCATGACAGGATTGGCCACCCATGAAGGATACTTCACTTCGAATAACACATCCGCCTTCAATAATTGACGGACTTCGTCATGGATGACTTGACTTCGTTCTGCCGCAAAGAGTCTTTGCTTCTGTTTTATCGGCCGGACCGAAGGATCAATATTTAACCGATGAGTGATTACCTCGGGGGGCACTCCGGTCATGTCCAACGGAGACCATGCAAAGACGTCTTTATACTCCTTGAGGAGCTGGATGGTTTTTTTCCCGAAGTAGAGGCGTTCCCGCGAAGCCGATCTTAACCGTTCTGGATGGATCGTCTTCGTACAGCTGAACTGTCATCGAATTCGGCTCCGGTATGACTTCGGTCATTGCCTCTGACTCCGGCTGCTGTGATTGCTATGCTTGGTGGTGCCGATCTGACTGCTCGGCACTTCTAAGCGCAATTTGCAGACATTCCTTTGCTCTCTTTTGGTCACCTCGGATGACCGCTATCCCTCCTTTAGTAGGGATCTTGATGGTGAGGTGATAAGTGGAGCAAATGGCCCGAACTGTGTTGAGCCAGTCTCTTCCCAGGATGACGTTGTACGGGGACCGAGCTTTCACCACGAAAAACTCAATCATCGTACTGGAGCTAGTAGGCGCTTTCCCCACCGTGATCGGAAGGCTGATAATACCTTCAGGGCGGGTGTCCTCCTGGGCGAAGCTCTTCAGGGGAAGCGGAGCCGGACTGAGCCGAGCTGGGTCCACTTCTAGTTTGTCGAAGCACTCTTTAAAAAGAATGCTGACTGACGCTCCTGTATCCACAAACACCCTGTGGATCAGTTTGTTTGCCACTCCGGCTTGGATGACAATGGCGTCTTGGTGAGGAGAGATGGCCGGGACGGGATCAGCATCCGAGAACGTAATCACTTCGTCCTGCTTCAGCCTTTTATGCGTTGGCTCCTCTCGATTGGAGCCTCTGCGCTCTGACTTCAGGGACGACTTGGTCTTCCCGGCAGGGAGAGCGTCAATAGTCTGGATTACTCCATCATATTGCGGCTCGTCATCGTCTTCGGGATCCGGCTGCCTTTTCGGATCCTGAGGAGCGCAGTTCGCACCTCTCTGCTTCTTATTCTTCTTTGACTGCTTGCTTTGGTATTTTTTCAATGTCCCTGCCCTCACAAGAACATCGATACCTGCAGCCAAGTTTCTGCACTCCTCGGTATCGTGACCGTGGTCTTGATGGTAGGAGCAGTAGTTATCCTGGGGTCGGCGCGCGGCTGATTTCGTCATCCGCTTTGGCTTTTCGAACAGGTCAGAGTGCAGTTCGAAAATTTCCGCTCTCGGCTTGTTCAGCGGTACGAACTGAGCGGGCGGCTTCTCGGGATTGAGACGGGGTCCCAATCTGTCTTGCACCGGAGTCCTTTGAATCCTTTCAAAAGGAGTTCGGCGAGGATGTCCCTGATCGCCAAAAGGAGTTCGGCGAGGATGTCCCTGATCGCTATGATCGGGCTTCCTCCTGTCTCCTCGGGATGAGCTGTCTAAAGACCGTTTGCGACGGTCAGCCTCATCGGCACGGGAGAACTGGTCCGCAATGTCCCACATCTCTTGAGCTGTTTGCGGACTGCATTCCACGAGCTTTCTGTAGAGAGCTCCGGGCAGGATTCCATTTTGGAATGCCGAAATGACAAGTAGATCGTTGAGATCATCTACTTGTAGGCATTCCTTGTGGAATCTCGTCATGAAGTCGCTGATCCTTTCGTCGCGACCTTGACGTATAGAAAGCAGCTGAGCCGAAGTGATCCGGGCTTCCGCTTTCTGAAAGAACCTCCTGTGGAAAGCATCCATTAGATCTCGGTAAGATCTAATGCTGCCTTGGGGGAGGCTATCGAACCACCTTCTCGCGTTCCCGATAAGCAGCTCGGGGAACAGCTTGCACATATGGACCTCATTGAGACCCTGGTTCGCCATGTTATACTGATAGCATCCCAGGAAGTCATGAGGATCCACCAACCCGTCATAAGTCATCGACGGAGTTCGGTAGTTCTGTGGAAGGGGAGTTCGGGTGATATCGTCCGAGAACGGAGTCTTCAATGCTCCGTACATGGCGAACCCGACATCTCTTCGGTATGGAGGAGATGGAGATCTCCTGTGATTCCGGTACCGAGGAGGAACAGGAACATGTCGGGGTTGAGGATTCTTCTTCCTGGAAGACACGGCACTACTGCGGTAGTGACTTTCATGTCTGGATGAGGAAGGAGAATCCACCGTTTTCGTCTTCGGCTCTTGGCTCTTTTGCAGGAAGGCTAAGAACTCATCCTGCTTCTCAGCCAAGAACAGCTTGACAGCCTCATTCAAATCAGGCTGCTGGGAAGACTCGGTGTGTGGACCTTTTGAGCGGCTTGTTCCTTCATCGTGAAAACTGGAAGTAGCTGTCTCCCGAGGCTGTTTTCCGGACCTGCGGGCTGGACTAGCTTCCTCATGGTTTTCACGAACGGTATTGCGGGTAGTGTGTGATCTGGTATGCATTTTTTTTGGGGTGGAAAAAGGGTCAAAAATTCGCTTTATCACAAATTTGGTTCTCTGTTTCCCACAGACGGCGCCAGTGATGGGTCCGCGAATTTCTGATGTTAGTAAATGCTGGTAGAGAATAAAGACTACGACACAAAGAATTTACGTGGTTCGATTTACTGAAGTAAATCTACGTCCACGGGAAGAAGGGAGGGCAAGATTGTATTGCTTGATCTGGGATTACAGCTTACAACACAGACTTGCTATATGATATTTTATCTCTAGAGAGCTTAACCTTTTTCTATCTGATCTAAGTTCTATTTATACATTGAACTAAGATCGTGGCTTGCATCACCACCAATGATGGTTGTGGATGTCGTGGAGGTCATGGCCTAAGATCGTGGATGTAGCGTAGGTCATGGCCTACGATCGTGGCCTGAGTTGACACCACGTGGTAGTGGGTGTGTTGGAAGTTGTGGAAATCCGGTATGGGTCCACTAACTCCTTGTTCGGTCGAATACTGAGACCGAACTGCTTTGGTTGCCGATCTGAGAGTAGAGCTTGATGCCGACCTGAGAGCAGAGCTTGATTGGTTGGCTTTTACCGAGCTGTAGGCTGAGGCCGAACTCTTTGGTAATGCCGAACTCATACTCTTCCTTGGACTTTGGGCTGATGGGCCGTCATTGCTGTTGGGCTTGTTTAGTACGCACCCCATCAGTTCTGTTGTTTTCACCTTAAAATTGGATTCACAAATTTAACAAAAAAATATAAAAAAGTAGCAGACAAGGGTCCCAATCTGTGGGGGCGAAATGCAGAGGAAAGCAAGAAAAGGGATCAAGTAAAGAAGAGAGAGAATTAAAATTTGAACAAAGTTGAGGTCCCAAATTTTGATTTCAGCCAACATAAACTAAAGCTTGTCTGCTCATTTCCCTAATTATTTTCCAGACATTTGTGCCTTTTATAATGATGATAACTTTAAGAAATTCCATATTTTGATGTTTATAAATTTGCATTCGGAATTTGTAAGCAATGTTCGAGCAGAGATTCGATTTACCAAAAAAGAAGAAACTGTGGCACTTTTTTTGACCAATTTGTTAGTTTCTGCAACTTTGGAAGTAAATAAAAGCGGTAAAAATTTTCTGAACTTTCAATTAAATAAAAGTCTACTTGCACATATTTTGGAACAAGAAAATCGGGGCTCGATTAAGACATTCATCACAATATCGAAAGTTGACGAAATGGACATAGACGAATATCGTGTAATGAGAAATTAAGTATTGGAATAGTATTTTGATGAACTTCTATCATGATATCACACAACTAAAATCTCAGTACCATTTTTAGAATGACAAAATTGATGGGGTTTCTATCTTTATTTCATTTCTTTGTGTATATTATTTTTAGGTATCATCATATTCCAATTTACATGTGAATAGCCCTTCATTGCGTCTAAGATGGGAATGGTCATTCAAATTCATTCTTCTTCCTTCTAATTATAATTTTTAACAAAATTACATTATACTGTATATTATATTACTAGTATATTAGTAATGTTGTTTTATGAGTAATATAACAATGTCTTTTATGATAATTATTCCATACATACATACATACATACTATATTTTATTTATAATTATACATTTTAAACATTACAAAAATGTCTAAACATACAAAAAAGATTTTATAGGAATTGTGCTTATTGGGCCAAAAGAAATTCCGTATTTGTGTGTGAGCATTTGGACCTTGGTGAGAGTTCAAAGTGGCACAATCTCACATTGCATAATTGCTCATCCATATGTAATGAACATTAATGAATATGTATAATTATGAAAAACGACAAGCAATACGTGTGAAAGAAATGATAACTTTTATAATAAGAAAATAGATACCATGTCAAACAAAATGATGTAGGGTGATGTAAGATTAGTAATTAATTGATTCGATCTACACAAATACGAAGGTTCCATAATCGACCTAACCAACATAGATACTTTAAATTATTGACTCGACTCTAACCAAATTAGTAGACTTAGAGTTTAAGTTTCGTAGAAGAATTCAAACGTTATAAATATCTCCGCCATAATACGACCCCCTATTATTATTGTTTACCGTTTTAGCAATAAATGCTTTGAGACTATAATAAAGTAGCATGATAAACCAAAGTGCACGACATTATAATATGACCATTGTTTAAAAATAATTTAATTATTATGCTTTATGCATTAAAACAAATATGCACCGAGTGACGAGGAATTCGTGTTGTGTGAAAACAATGCGGCACATATCAATTTATGTACTATCACTAATAAGGAGTATTGCAACTTTTGATTCTATTTTTAGTGTATTTTAAAAGTTTTTGGAACTTTAAATCACAAAGGGCACGTTTGGGTAGATAGATATATATATATATATATATATATATATATATATATATATATATATATATATATATATATATATATATATATATATATAGGGTTGCGTTAAAGATAGAACCATTCTTAAGTGTAGAACCTAGAACTCTACATATTTTATTCATTGGATGAGGAAAAAATGACAGTAAAGATTAAAAATCATACATATTAGACTATGTTTTCACGACATTCCGGACTCAACATGTGAAAAAACTCACATGTTGATGGAAGAATGAATGAAACGAAGAAGAGTCCATGCATGCTTTATTTTTTCACTTCTCTGCATTCACCCATTAATAATAGTTTTGTTTGTAATGGGAAGTTGCTGTGCAAATCAACACCATTGGATTAAAAGATCTAACGACCTCCGTTTGGCATTTGTTCTACGTTTAAGAATGGTTCTATCTTGATCACAATCCTATATATATATATATATATATATATATATATATATATATATATATATATATAATATATATAGGGGACCTTATTCTCCTTTTCCCATCTTACATCCTTTTTCCTTCTTAATAATACCCGTTAGATCTAGGGAATCGACGGATCGGATTGTTTTAATAAATTTACCTCCGTGTTGCATTATAGACGTTGGCTTAATGCATTACAGGGGTAATTTGGCCATTTGACAGAAGCTGAACTGCCATATCTTGGAATATGCTAATTTCACGGGATTTCAAACGCTTCTATTCTCCTTTTTTCCTCATTCATTACGCCCACAACCCTTACAACTACTTCCACTCTCTCCACTATCCAAACCCTAGAAATCTACCTCCCCAGCGGCGCGTTTGGAGATTTTGGATTTTGTCGACCAAATTTTCGGAGGGAATTAGCTTTCAACGCTGAAATCGACTCG
This sequence comes from Salvia splendens, assembly GCF_004379255.2. NCBI lineage: Eukaryota > Viridiplantae > Streptophyta > Magnoliopsida > Lamiales > Lamiaceae > Salvia > Salvia splendens. The sequence continues at coordinate 16,058,502 of NC_056034.1, forward strand.
GAAACACCGACTACTTTCTAATAGGTATGTTTCAACAGTGATTTAGGCGTCCTTTTTTCGTGATTTTGCAGACCAAGGCGGCGGTTTCGTGATTTTGCAGACCCATTTTGGGTTCGGTTAAATAATGATGAATTCCAGTACCATGATATGTTTTTGTGGTTTTTGCCAGATCGAAAATGCCGAAGAGGGGTCGTCCGCTATCGCAAGTAACAGAGGCTGCAGGTAAAATTTACATCGTGTTGCTTCAAATCAATATTTGTTTTTTCAGATTGTGAGTGATGGTATTAGCAATTCTGTTAAATCCGCATTATACATGTTGTCTGGTGTGCTGACTAAAATCATGACACGGTTCATACTTTCAGATATATTCAATGAATTGTGGAACTATAAGCATGCATTTTTTGGTGTTACTGTGTGCATTATATGAGGTATATTAGTGCATTATCCGTAGTATATAATGCATTATCAGTAATATTTAGTGCATTATCAGTATTATCTAGTGCATTATCAGTAATATTTAGTGCATTATCAGTAGTATCTAATGCAGTATCATTAATATTTAGATTGTGAGTGATGGTATTAGCAATTCTGTTAAATCCGCATTATACATGTTGCGTGGTGTGCTAACTAAAAACATGACACGGTTCATAATTTCAGATATATTCAATGAATTGTGGAACTATAAGCATGTATTTTTTAGTGTTACTGTGTGCATTATATGAGGTATATTAGTGCATTAGCAGTAATATTTAGTGCATTATCAGTAATATCTAATGCATTATCAGTAATATTTAGTGCATTATAAGTAATATTTAGTGCATTATCAATATTATCTAATGCATTATCAGTAATATTTAGTGCATTATCAGTAGTATCTAATGCATTATCAGTAATATCTAGTGCATTAACAGTATTATCTAATGCAGTAGCAGTAATATTTAGTGCATTATCAGTAGTATCTAAAGCAGTAGCATTAATATTTAGTGCATTATCAGTGATGTTTAATGCATTATGCGAATGTTTTACTCAATCATTCATGTGATGTGATTGATTACGTTGTTTGCATTAATATGTAAACATTAACATGAACACATCATTACACAGAACGTAGTCCACTTTTTTGAAAATGTTGTGATTTGTTACTTTGTTTGTGCAATTTCAGATAAGCGAGTAAGATCTGAACTCGACGATGCAGTTGATGATTTAATTCCGGTAGCGTTGGCACAAAAGTTGAGGGATCGGTTGGCAGCTGCTGCCCCTAGTAGCTCAGCAGGTGATGTTCAACAGACACAAGTTAAGGGAAGAAAGACTGATCGTCTTTACTACAGGCGCACACCGTCGGAGTTTCTGAACTGCTTGAAGCAGTTAAATCCAAGACAGCTTGTAGTGCTTGATGGTTTCTGGTATTTGTTGGAAGACTTAGCACTTTAGATCTTTTTACAAACTTGAATACACTTAACAATGTTTTTGAGACTAGTCTTTCTGATTTTGATCTTGTGAACAATCAGCCTAACCGTATGTTCATCGTGATTATTCAGACGGCTAAGAATACTTAGTGTGTAATTGGTGTATTATGTTATTTGTCTTGTTTGTATTATGTTTTTTGTCTGTATAGTTGGCCGATTAACTCTCGTAATGCTTAACATATGCCAAATAATGCACTAAACCTTGTGCGCAATGCAATGGCAACACCAAATAATGCATTTGTATATTAAACACCTAATACATTAAGCCCTGTATGTAGTACGCCTCTATTTTATGTGCATCATATATGCATATAATGTAAGTAGTCGTATTAGATTATGCATTACAAAACGTTGTTTGTGTATTTAACCCAAATAATGCACCAATCGTTATGCGCAATACAATGGCAACACCAAATAATGCATTTGTATATTGCACACCTAATAATTTAAACCATATATATAGTAGGCCTCAATTTAATGTGCATCATATCTGCATATAATGTAAGTATTCGTATTAGATTATGCATTACTGAACGTTGTTTGTGTATTTTAACTAAATAATGCACCAATACTTGGGCGTAATGCAATGGCAAACCCAAATAATGCATATGTATATTGTACACCTAAAATATTAAGCCATACATATAGTACGCCTAAATTTTATGTACATTATATACGCATTAATATTAAGCCCAGGGGATAGGGTCTAGTATGTACACATTAATAACAACGTTAACAAAGACCATTAATGAATACGTACTATACCCTAGCCCCTATGCTTATTAAACCCTAAGGGGAAACAAGAAACGTGTGTCAAACATCGAAACACGACACATCTTATTCGTATACATTGCAGGTCACATATGGTGCATTATGTAGTCCACAATATCCATTATTCGTTACCATTCGGTGCATTATTCGTATTTGTTTAAACATTGTTATTAATGAGTACGTACTATACCCTAGCCCCTAGGCTTATTAAACCCTTAGGGGAAACAAGAAACGTGTGTCAATCATCGAAACACGACACATCTTAATCGTATACATTGCAGTTCACATATGGTGCATTATATAATCAATAATATCCATTATTAGTAACCATTCGATGCATTATTCGTATCAGTTTAAACGTTGTTATTTATGTGTACGTACTATACCCTAGCCCCTAGACTTATTAAACCCTTAGGGGAAACAAGAAACGTGTGCCAAACAACGAAACACGACACATCTTATTCGTATACATTGCAGTTCACACATGGTGCATTTTATAGCCAATAATATCCATTATTCGTTAACATTCAGAGCACTATTCGTATCGGTTTAAACATTGTTATTAATCACAAAACAATACATGTTAAGCTTAATATGCATTATATGACATACGGTGCACATTACCCTTCAGAAATAGTGCATTACATCTTCATATTTATACATTACATGTATTATCTCTTTCATATGTTGTACATTACCCTTCAGAAATAGTGCATATATATCTCTTTCATAACCAACATTCCATCAATGTATCCCAAATCGATATATATAATCTATACATTATTACTTCAGATCATGTTCATCAATATATGCAGTTTAAAATTTTAACATCTGTTGTTTACTACAACTCCACTATATTCAAATTGAGGAGGAGAAAATGAGTCTTCGGAAACGGAGAAGAATCACGTGTGTGGAAACAGTAATGGCTAAATGGGCATCTTATTTAATTATTTGGATTAGAATTGTGATTCGTGAGTTTTGTATGCAAATAAAAAATCAAATGGAAGGATTCCCCATAGTCCATACACTATTATCCATAATTCAATATTGTTATATTCTACCAATTGCAAAAATAACAATTGAATAATGAATTGAGAACCTTTTTAATAAAACCATAAGCGTGAATTGATATCCGAGAATTGCAAATCAGTGATGAGCGCACAAATTCAATTGCAACGAGGGATGTGTGGAGAACTTCGCGTCTGGGCGTATTGCAGGGAAGCATAACTGTGCAGATCTTATTAAGCCTAAATTAAGGACTTACCATAACCAACCAACATATTGAGTTCCAATTAAGCCCTTTTCACGGTTTTTAATCATTAAAAATATTGTTTATACAGCTAAATTTAGGCCATAAGATTTCGAAAATCAACGGTTAAGATTAAGAAGGAAAAAGGAGGAAATATAGGAAAAGGAAATGAATACATCCCTATATATATATATATATATATATATATATATATATATATATATATATATATAGGGTAGTGTTAATATCCTTTTCCTCCATTAGATTTAAGTTCCTTCTTAATATCAACCATTAGATTGATGGAATGGATGGACTAGATGAAGCATCACAAAATCATCCCGTGTTGCATTATTAGAGTCATTCTGTGCATTATATGGGTATAATTGTAAAACAACAATGAATTAAAACGTAAGGAGCGAGATTTCAGCGTGATTTTCATAAACCTTCCATCTACCCACTCTCTCTCTCTCACTCCCACCGCCGCACTCCTCAAACCCACGATTCAACATCGTCGCCCCGAATTCCCCCCCATTTCCAAACCCCAACAGCCACTCCAATCCACCGGAAACCAACCTTAGTGTCGATTTTCGCTGTTAATTCAACATTCCGCCGCCGTTTCACTGTCGAAAACTCACTCCCTTCGCGCGCGACTTCCAGTTCGAGTCGACAACAAGGTAGGGTTTTAACGCTTCAAATTTTCATAATACCCACTGTTTATCGCCGATTATCACCGCTGACACACCACCTAATCGTCGATTCAATGTTTTTCGCACTTGTTTTGGTCGAGATTTTAGTAAATCGTAAAATCGTGTTCATTTGTGTTAGGGTTCTGTCTATTATTGAAGTTTGTAGTTAATAACAGGTTGACAATTGTGTATTGAGCGATTTTGGAGAGAAGATTGTATCCGATTTGATTTTTGGTTTGTGTCACAGATCCAGGATGACGAAACGAGGCAGGCCTTTCAAAAGCCAACCAACCCAGGCTGCAGGTGAGCAATGTCGACAACTTAATATGTCTGTAATTGAGTGAATGTTGTATTTATTCGTGCATTGTTTGATGCAGTGTGTACATTATTGTAGGAATTGTTGTGCATTATATTTTTGTTTGAAGCTACATGAATCAGTTTAATAAGAAACCTGTAAATGAGTGAATGTTGTTATCATTTGTGCATTATTTGTTGCGATTTGTTCAGTATTGTACGGAGTTGTTTACCAAATTTGTTATTATTTTAATATTCGTTTGTGCATTATTTGTTCTGTACATTGTATGGATTGGTATACATTATGATTTTGGGTTGAGTGTATGTTATATTATGTCGTGCATTATTCGATGGAATGTATACATTATTGTAAGAAGTGTTGTGCATTATGTTTTAGGCATTATAGGTATGTTGTTGTACATGGGTAAATGAGTTAATGCGGTAGTTGTATGTTCATTAGTTGATTAATTTTTACATTATGTAGCTATTTCTATGCATTATTTATCATGGTTTAGCCATTATGTGACTTGTGTTGTACATGCGTCATAGAGTGAGTGCAATATTTGTATGTTCATTACTTGATCGAATCTGTACATTACGTAGCTATTTCTTTGCATTAGTTTTCCTGTTTTATGCATCATTTGGCCGCTGTTGTACATGAGTCTAAGAGTGAATGCAATATTTATATGTTCATTACTTGAGAGATTCTGTTCATTATTTGGTGATTTGAATGCATTTTTATTCTGTTTTATGCATCATGTGACTGCTGTTGTACATGGGTCAAAGAGTGAATGAAATATTTGTATGTTCATTACTTGACCGGATCTGTACATTATTTAGTTATTTTAGTGCATTATTTATCATGGTTTATGCTTTATGTGACTGTTGTTGGACATGGGACAATGGGTGATTGCAATATTCGTGGTGCATTTATTGATTGATTCTGAACATTTTTTTATTATTATAATGCATTATGTATCAGTTTTTAGGCATTATTTTGAGGCTTCTGTACAAGGGTGTATAAGTGAATGCAGTATAACTGTCCACATTATTTATTCAGTCTGTACATTATGTAACTAATTGTATGTTATTATTGTGTATGTTGTACACCATTAAAGCAGCTAAGATTGGACATCGACGAGGCAGTCGACGATATACTGCCAGTAGGAATTGCCCAGAAATTCCGGGAGCAATTATCAGAGGACGGGAATAGTACAACTCTGGAAGAGATGGAGGATTGGAAACCAAGGGGTAGGCACGTCGACCATCTGTATTGTCGACGAACCTCTACAGATTTTCTGAATTGTATAAAGAGTTTAACTCCACGGCATAAGGAAGCCGTCACGGAACTCGTACATGAGTCTAAGAGTTAATGCAATATTTGTACATTATTTAGCTATTTCTATGCATTATTTATCCTGTTTTATGCATCATTAGACTGATGTTGTACATGAGTTTAAGAATGAATGCAATATTTGTATGTTCATTACTTGAGTGATTCTGTACAGTATTTGGCTATTTGAATGCATTATTTATCCTATTTTATGCATCACGTGGTTGCTGTTGTGCATACTACACCCTAGCTCCTAGGCTTGTAAAACCCTTGGGGAAAACAAGAAACGTGCGCCAAACATTGAAACACGGTACAACTTAAATGAAACGGGGCAAGATAAATGTTCATTACATATCACAAATGATGCATTACAGAAGCTAAAACTACGCACTACACTACATAATATGTACATTATGAATATCTGTTTTAAAATATGCCTACGCGCTATGCAAGTGCAACCCCAGACGAATGACTATAGCTCGTGTATTTGGACAACGTTTTTTAGACTTAGAACATACTACACCCTAGCCCCTAGGCTTGTTAAACCCTTACGGAAAACAAGAAACGTGCGTAAAGCATCGAAACACGGCACAACCTAAACGGGTAAGGATAAATGTTCATTACATACCACAAATCATGCATTACAGAAGCTAAAACTACGCACTACACTACATAATATGTACATTATGAATATCTGTTTTAAAATATGCCTACGCGCTATGCAAGTGCAACCCCAGACGAATGACTATAGCTCGTGTATTTGGACAACATTTTTTAGACTTAGAACATACTACACCCTAGCCCCTAGGCTTGTTAAACCCTTACGGAAAACAAGAAACGTGCGTAAAGCATCGAAACACGGCACAACCTAAACGGGTAAGGATAAATGTTCATTACATACCACAAATCATGCATTACAGAAGCTAAAACTACACATTACACTACATAATATGTACATTATGTATATCTGTTTTAAAAAATGCCTACGCGCTATGCATGTGCAACCCCAGACGAATGACTATAGCTCGTGTATTTGGACAACGTTTTTTAGACTTAGAACATACTACACCCTAGCCCCTAGGCTTGTTAAACCCTTACGGAAAACAAGAAACGTGCATAAAGCATCGAAACACGGCACAACCTAAACGAGTAAGGATAAATGTTCATTACATACCGCAAATCATGCATTACAGAAACTAAATTACGCATTATACTACACAATATGTACATTATGTATATCTGTTTTGAAATATACATACGCGTTATGCATGTGCAACCCAGACGAATTACTCCAGCTCGTGTATTTGTACATTATTTATCATGTTTGTACATTATGTCGCTATTTCTATGCATTATTTATCATGTTTTATGCATCTTTAGATTGCTGTTGTACATGAGTCTAAGAATGAATGCAATATTTGTATGTTCATTACTTGAGTGATTATGTACATTATTTGGTTATTTGAATGCATTATTTATCTTGTTTTATGCATCACATGGTTGTTGTTGTAAATACTAGACCCTAGCCCATGAGCTTGTTAAACCCTTAGGGAAAACAAGAAACGTGCGCCAAACATCGAAACACGCCACAACTTAAATGAAACGAGGCAGGATAAATGTTCATTACATATCACAAATAATGCATTACAGACACTAAAACTACGCATTACACTGCATAATATGTACATTATGTATATTTGTTTTAAAAAAATGCCTACGCGCTATGCATGTGCAACCCCAGACGAATTACTGCAGCTCGTGTATTTGGATAACGTTTTTTAGACTTAGAACATACTACACCCTAGCCCCTAGGCTTGTTAAACCATTAGGGAAAACAAGAAACGTGCGTAAAGCATCGAAACACGACACAACCTAAATTAAACAGGTAAGGATAAATGTTCATTACATACCACAAATCATGCATTACAGAAACTAAACTACGCATTATACTACACAATATGTACATTATGTATATCTGTTTTGAAATATACATACGCGTTATGCACTTCAAAGTCCCCGAGTTGAACCATTCAACTCAATAATGCAACCTCTTCTACGGCCGCGAATTCAACTCATAGTATACAACACTCCTATGCCCTGAAATCGGCAACCCTGGGGGAATGATTGAACGCCCATGGCACATGAAATAAGAAACCTAGTAGTATGATAAAAATGTTTCGATAAAACATTACAGAGGCACACCTACATGAAACACGAATTTCCTGATCTAGACATTTTGGTTATGCGACTGAATTTTAAAAAAAAAATTGAAACCATCCAAATCAATAAACATGGGCATCAATTTGAATGAGGGAATCCAGACTGATAAACAGAATTTCTGTAAATACAAATCGAATGACCTTTATTGACTTGTATTGAGGGGCACGATGAATGACTTAGAACGGAGGGTTTCCTGCTGCTCTTTGTTGAGGGATTTACCGCGAGAGAGGGATTCCGCCATTTGCGATATGCGGTTGAGCTTTTTGCGCAGCGCACGAATGCGCTTGTTGAGCAGGCTGACGACGGGCCCGTCGGTAGCGGTTCCGGAGGAGTGAGATGATGGAATCGCGGCCATTAATAAGGTGGATTACCTTCTTCCATTGAAAACAACGAAATCAATAAACATGAGCGAAAATCAGGTGGATTACCTTCTTCGATTGATAATCGAACAATCGTGGAAAATCAAAATCTGTATGCGCTTGATACAGAAACGACGAATCTGTGAAATACAAATTTCTCGCAGTGTGATCGACGCAAATTAATCCCGGACTAATGGAGAAAGAATCCAGCGAAATCTGAAGAAAATAAGTTGAGAAAGTGCAGAAATCCTCAACGGAGGAAATCATGGACCATACCATAACTAACTCCAATTGTTATTCCCTATTCTGCCCTTTACACGTTAAAAACTAAGAAACTTTTATAATTTCAGATTAAGATTTAAACCATTAGATCACTGTAAATCGACGGATGAGATTAAGAAGGAGAAAGGATTTATAAGGGGAAAAGGATTTGAATACAATCCTATATATATATATATATATATATATATATATATATATATATATATAGGGATGTATTCATTTCCTTTTCCTATATTTCCTCATTTTTCCTTCTTAATATCAGCCATTAGATTAGAGAAATGGACGGTCAAGATCAACATTGGGTAATTAATCCCGTGTTGCATTATTTGTCCTATTTTGTGCATTATGAGGGTACAATAGTAATCTAATAATGGCTGGAAACCGCTACGAATAATGCACCACATGGTCACGAGTAATGCATATAATTGCCTATATAATGCACAATATGTGAACTGCAATGCATACGAACAAGATGTGCTGTGTTATGATGTTTGACACACGTTTCTTGTTTCCCCTAAGGGTTTAATAAGCTTAGGGGCTAGGGTATAGTACGTAGACATGTATGTAATCTTCACATGGTAACGAGTAATGGATATAATTGACTATATAATGCACAATTTGTGAACTGCAATGCATACGAACAAGATGTGCAGTGTTATGATGTTTGACACACGTTTCTTGTTTCCCCTAAGGCTTTAATAAGCTTAGGGGCTAGGGTATAGTACGTACGCATTAATAACAAATTATAAAACGATACGAATAATTCACCAAATTGTCACGAGTAATGGATGTTATTAACTATATAATGCACAATATGTGAACTGCAATGCATACGAATAAGATGTACCATGTTATGATGTTTGACACACGTTTCTTATTTCCCCTAAGGGTTTAATAAGCTTAGGGGCTAGGGTATAGTACGTAGACATTACTAAATGCACGTATGTAATCTTCAATCCGTTGATTAACCCATATACACAATACCTCTAATAATGCATAATATACTGAGATAATGACAATTAACAGCTACATAATGCACTACCTAAACCAAATAATGCACATACGTATATTCCAATAACAACAATTTGTTAGTAATGTCTACGTACTATACCCTAGCCCCTAAGCTTATTAAACCCTTAGGGGAAACAAGAAACGTGTGTCAAACATCACAACATGGTACATCTTATTCGTATGCATTGCAGTTCACATATTGTGCATTATATAGTTAATAACATCCATTACTCGTGACAATTTGGTGAATTATTCGTATCGTTTTATAATTTGTTATTAATGCGTACGTACTATACCCTAGCCCCTAAGCTTATTAAACCCTTAGGGGAAACAAGAAACGTGTGTCAAACATCATAACACAACACATCTTGTTCGTATGCATTGCAGTTCACAAATTGTGCATTATATAGTCAATTATATCCATTACTCGTTACCATGTGAAGATTACATACGTGTCTACGTACTATACCCTAGCCCCTAAGCTTATTAAACCCTTAGGGGAAACAAGAAACGTGTATCCAAACATCATAACATGGTACATCTTATTCGTATGCATTGCAGTTCACATATTGTGCATTATATAGTCAATTATATGCATTACTCGTGACCATGTGGTGCATTATTCGCAGATACCAAAATGTGGCAGTTACTTTTCCGTCAAATGTCAATAATAACCCTGTAATGCATACAACCACCTTCTATAATGCAACACGGAACCAGTTTTATAGAATCAATCTGATCCGTTGATGCCTTAGATCTAACGCGTAATATTAAGAAGGAAAAAGGATCTAAGATGTGAAAAGGAGAATAACGCTCCCATATATATATAATATATATATATATATATATATATATATAATTAAATACTTAAATCAAGTTTTTTATGTGGGTCCTAAAAATGACATGATATGTTACATTTCGCGTGTTCAATAACATACATTACATTGTAAAAGCATTAAAAAGTGAAGTGTGAGTTTATAGTGTATTCAAAATCGCGACTTTTGTAGTAGTATTTACTACTGAAAAAAATGCGAACAAACATATCTTACACGAATATAGCCGAATATGATCATTTATAAATGAGCAATTTTCACTCACAAATTAGTAATTCCACTTGGGTAGCAATAATTCACATTCACAACAACAAATCAAATATCGAGGTCTAATATAAATACATAATAACAGCTGCTGCCAACAAAATATTAAAGCATGTAATCCTTTTAATTCAAACGATGACGGTCAACATAATACACCTAGCTGAAACAATGACCAATTCTCAAACATTAATGGAGCACACCAAAATAATATTGGCAGTATATGATTTTTCGAGTGTTAAACGTTGCGAATGTAAATAATTACTTTCATTTATACTTTTTTATAATATACAGTTTTTAATGAATGTGACAGAAAGTTCCTTGTGTAGCATGAGATTAATCAGAGAAGGTGATTACTGGTACTTAGTAGTTAAGTTATTTAGGCCATCCACAACGCTGTTCCCCTACCGTTCCTAAACCGTTCCTTAAACTACTATTTGCGGGCCTCACTGTACTTTTTTACTCCATTCCTTAACTAAGGAACGAAACCTGCAACCCTCCGTTCCTTAACCGTTCTTTAAATTACTATTCATTCAATTTCATTTTTTATTTTTATTTCCAACCCAATTCAATTAAAACAAACACACTTCATTAAAATTAAAATAACATTACAACTTAAAATTCAAAAAAATAGAAAAAGACATAATTAAAATCCTAAAAAAATAAAAAATGACATAATTTAAAATACAATTTTATAGAGACAACCAAAAATGAGTTTGTCCCACATCGAAAGTGGAACATAAAACATTCAAGGATGTCTCTATAAAATAGAGACAACCAAGAATGAGTTTGTCCCACATCAAAAGTGAAACATAAAACATTCAAGGATGTCTCTATAAAATATAGATAACCAAGAATGAGTTTGTCCCACATCAAAAGTGGAACATAAAACATTCAAGGATGTCTCTATAAAATAGAGATAACCAAGAATGAGTTTGTCCCACATCGAAAGTGGAACATAAAATATTCAAGGATGTCTCTATAAAATATAGATAACCAAGAATGAGTTTGTCCCACATCGAAAGTGGAACATAAAACATTCAATGATGTCTTTATAAAATAGAGATAACCAAGAATGAGTTTGTCCCACATCGAAAGTGGAACATAAAACATTCAAGGATGTCTTTACAAAATAGAGATAACCAAAATCAGTTTGTCCCACATCGAAAGTGGAACATAAAACATTCAATGATGTCTCTATAAAATAGAGATAACCAAGAATGAGTTTGTCCCACATCGAAAGTGGAACATAAAACATTCAAGGATGTCTCTATAAAATAGAGACTACCAAGAATGAGTTTGTCCCACATCGAAAGTGGAACATGAAACATTCAAGGATGTCTCTATAAAAGAGAGACAACCAAGAATGAGTTTCATAAATTCGCAAGCCAATCAAATATATATGGGCTAATACGAATTTCTAGTATTCATTTATTTGTAAAAATTGTTTTTAAATATAAAAAACAATTTTTATAAATAAAAAATATTTTTTTAAAAATTTATTTTTTTAAAAAAAATGAATTTATTGCGTCAGCGTGACGACGCTCACTCGCGGGTCGGCGAGTGGGCGTCACGCACGACGAAGGCGAGCCACGTCGCCGAAGCGCGTGGCGGCACGGACCGTGCCGCGGGTCGTGCCGTCGGCACCTGGCACGGCTTGGGAACGACACGGAGACGGAAAGCACCTCCGCAACGCGTCGCGCGCCGGTTCTGTTCCGCCGGCACGAAACGCGGAACGCGGGCGGCCCGCGTTGCGGGTGCTCTTATACACATAATAATTGTATATATTAGTCTTGTCTTAACTACTAAGTTTAGTTTCAACTTTCAATGGACCGTAATATTGGGCTGATGTTAGGTTAAAGGTTTGATCTTATCATAAAATTTAGTGAAACACACCAAAATTAACACAAATTATTGAATTACAAGAAAATATGTAACCTAACTTGTCTTCAATGAGAATATTTCGAAGAAAGGATACTAAAAGGATCTTTACTCTAGAGGACGACATTCTGTTGAAAAATCACACGAAACAAAAATAAGGAAACTTCAAAAATACATTAATTTCTTCTCGATTTTAGACTAAGCTATTTGGAAACTGCCCACGTTACTTGGACTTGGCTCTTAAAATATCTTTTACTTGGTCAAATCACTTTCAATTGAGATTTCTTAAGTTTCTTAACTACATATATGATGGCTTCAAGTTACACAACAACTATCAATTGGTTGAATGGTATTCTAGAGAGAATCCCCCTATTCAGTTTTTTTTTCTTATTACATTGTTGCTATTTGACAAATTAACATGATTTCATCTTTTATCTTTATTCTTTCCCATTGGCGTTCTAATATAAATGTAGTAGGAGTATCTGATATTGGTACATGACCTAATAAATATTAGATTATTTTAAAAATTCTTGTAATCATAAAATATGACATTCCGTGATTTATAGGGCAACTGTCCTTTTTATAATGGAACATGAATATGGATTCTCAACCAGAAATCTATTTATCAACCAGAATTGATAATTTATAAGAAAACAAAAATGCAATATATTAAGATATATTGAAGAATAAAAAGTAGAAAACTTAAATAGAATAAATTAGTCTCATGACATATTATAAGAGCGGAAGTCGTCCATTTACATACGGAGTCCACCGCGTTAAACGGCGAGATACATTGATTGCTCTATTATATTACTCCTTATACAATCACAACATATCTAACTTCACACGTTTAAAGATTTCTATAATTCAAACTAGAAAGCGAGACACAGACAGACTGAGAGAGAGGGAAGAAGAGGGGCAGGAGAGAGAGCATATATATATATATATATATATATATATATATATATATATATATATATATATATATATATATAACCACCTCTCCAACCTCTCATAACAAAACGGTAGGATTTTCTCTTCTCAACAATGGCGGATGATGGCGGAAAGAATAACAAGTTCATCACCTCCGAGGAGCTGAAGAAGCACAACAAGCCTGACGATCTCTGGCTGTCGATCCAAGGCAAAGTCTACAACGTCACAGATTGGGCTAAAGACCACCCCGGCGGCCCCATCCCCCTCCTCAACCTCGCCGGCAACGACGTCACCGACGCCTTCATCGCCTTCCACCCTGCCTCCGCCTGGTCCCACCTCGACCGCTTCTTCACCGGCTACCACCTCCAAGACTTCCACGTCTCCGACGTCTCCAAGGACTACCGAAACCTCTCCGCTAAATTCACCCAATCCGGCCTCTTCGACAAAAAAGGCCACGGCGTCGTCATCTCTCTCCTCTTCATCGCCGCCCTCCTCTCCGCCTGCTTCTACGGAGTCCTCTGCACCCACTCCTTCTCCACCCACATGCTCTCCGGCGCCCTCCTCGGATTCACCTGGATGCAGATCACCTACCTCGGCCACGACTCCGGCCATTACAACATCATGTCCTCCCCTAAATTCAACAAGCTCGCGCAGATCATGACTGGAAACTGCCTGACCGGGATCAGCATTGCCTGGTGGAAGTGGACCCACAACGCCCACCACGTGGCCTGCAACAGCCTCGACTACGACCCCGACCTCCAGCACCTCCCCATGCTCGCCGTCTCCAACAAGCTCTTCCACTCCCTCACATCGCGCTTCTACAACAGGAAGCTCACCTTCGACCCCCTCTCCAAATTCTTCGTCAGCTACCAGCACTTCACCTTCTACCCCGTCATGTGCGTCGCCAGAGTCAATCTCTACCTCCAGACGTTCCTCCTCCTCTTCTCCGCCCGCAAACTCCCCGACAGAGCCTTGAACATCTTAGGAATTGCCGTCTTCTGGACGTGGTTTCCTCTGCTCGTATCCTGCCTGCCTAACTGGCCTGAACGAGTGCTCTTTGTTTTAGCGAGCTTCTGCGTTTGCGCGATCCAGCACGTGCAGTTCTGTCTCAACCATTTTGCTGCGAGTGTTTACGTTGGAGCGCCCAAGGGGAATGATTGGTTCGAGAAGCAGACGAGTGGGACAATTGATATCTCGTGCTCCCCGAACATGGACTGGTTTTTCGGGGGGCTGCAGTTTCAGCTGGAGCACCATCTCTTTCCGAGGCTGCCGAGGTGCCATTTGAGGAAGATATCGCCCTTGGTGCAGGAGCTTTGTAAGAAGCATAACCTGCCTTACATAAGCCTCTCGTTCGTCGAGGCGAACAAGTGGACTCTTAGGACTCTCCGGACTGCGGCCTTGGAGGCTAGGGAGATGGCGGACCCTGCATCCAAGAATTTGATATGGGAAGCTGTCAACACACACGGTTGATGCCCGCCCTTCTATTCGTTGCTTTAGAGTTGGTATTGTGGGAAGCCTGTTGCACTCTGAAACAGCTGCTTTCAGTTTGGGAGTTTCCGTTGATAGGCTCTGACTTGGTTGATGGATTCAGATTTTTTTTATATACATATGCGAGGATAACAAATGTACGTATCAGTTTTTTAGCTGATTTTAGAGATTCTTTCAGCAAGAAACGAGGCGTGGTGTAGCTTGGTTTTAGGCATATGATTTATGAAAGAAAGAGATATTCAGTCTCGACTCTGTTATGATGTTTTTCTTTTCTTAAACTCACATGATAAAAACAGAGATCCCAACCCCACTTTTATTACATAAAAACAGAGCTTTCTCATTTCTAGACATGGCTTTTAATGGCAAAGTTGTGCTAGTTTGAGCATCATAGTATTTCGATCACAGCATAACAGAGTACTGGCAGGAAACGGTCACGTAGTATTGTACTGTAATACTACGGCAACATAAACAAGATTAAGTGAAACTGTAGTTGCTGCATAAATTGTGACTATATTGTCTGTTTTTAGTTTGCACAATATACGTTTATTGTCAGTTCATGACTTAGAACTTTGCAAAACCGTGCCAATCTTCAAAATATGCATTAAAATGGGGTACATGAAACCTTCTACATTTATCATATATAAATATCGTGCAATCAAAGTTTGGCACGCTGCTTGTTAATGTGTATCTAATTCTATAATTACCAGACATCAAATTTTGCACCATTTCAGCTGATCATTTATGAATACCATCATCCAAGAAATAAATCAAACCTTGTAAATACAATACTATTATATAAGTGAAAACTCACCACGCAACAGAATTATAGTATCCAATATTCAGCCGAGGAACGAAAATAAGACAAAATGATACCCATCTTAGATATACATTTATTCAAGCTCGGAAACTATGTACAAACTTTGGCAAGACATACTAGTATTCATTATATTTACTCGATGGTGGCGCTATACAGCTAATGCAATTACACTGCACAAACTCAAGTCCCTATCAACATCGTATATATTCCACAAAATTCAAAATTAATGAGGTGAAAATCTTGAAGAACACACCTCAAACGAGCCCCCCGGTGGCATGGGTCAGAGCAGAGGGTACTGCATACTGCATTATGACTTACTTGACCTCAGATTTCAGTCTAGTTAGAAGAGAAGCTAAGTAGCATTTAACAGCAGACAATTTCCTCAGTGGCACAAGATTCGTCGCTGAAGGAGACAGAAGTTCAAAATAAGTCGGCTTTGGAGTGGAGGGGCAACCTATTGATTGAATCAACTGCTCCACTCCTATTACTTGAAACTTCTGAGGTCCATTCAAGGCAATGTTGTGAACTTTGTGCTCATAAATCTTCCCATTCTTGTCAAGCTTGTACTCTGAGGTACCATCGAATCTGCTATGACTCTCCCACGGAACCCGTGGGATGCCACGGACCGTCCAACGCACCATTATCAGGTTCTCCACAGGCTGCCACACACTAACAATGTCAACCCACAGGGCCTTGAAGAAAATCCTTCCATGAAATCTTAGAGCCCAGAAGATCGTCTTGTAATTCTCTATGCCAGAAAAGGTGTTGAGTGGATCCTTGAAGACAACGTCATCCCTATAATATGGTATGATGAGAAACTGATGATTAAGAGAATTCCCTTTGTGGAAAAATCTTCATTATTGAACATCAAATTCCCCCTATGTTGAACCTTTTCAAATGATTATGTCACCTCAAAAACAACTGTTTTAATGTTAACCATACACTAAAAATTCAATAATGTACAAAAGTAGTCTTCCAAACACTTGGTTGGGAGAAAGAGCATATTAAACCACGGGAACAGGATGAAGTATAGCCATAAACATTTCATGAGCTTATTCGTGCGATGATCAGAACCAAGAACTCCTAAAAACTAGTACTATTTCTCAACTAGGTAACATATAACAGTCAGCAAATGAATATAATTAACAGAAGAATGCTGATCATTATGATCTGTGCGTTATTTTAAAGAGGTACAAGAATTATCCCTCACTCAATATAATATCAAACCATGTTCTGAAGTCGCTAAATCAACCAACACCAACATCAGTATAGCACTCCAACCCTACTTGCAAAGTTTGCAGGCAGAATACATCACACACAATTCTAATCCTTTATCTTTCATTGTTTTTCAGCACCAATTATCTCCGAATACAAACTTCCCTTGAAGAGCTTCTTGATCTATTCATTGTAGTTCAAAATTAGCGAGCAACTCAATCAGTAATTTGTCAATCTTAGTCTATTGCATTAACACAATCACTCTCACAACTACACTCGCTCCATAATCATAAAGTAATGCATAGTAATCAAATTAATCCGAGCGCTATAATTATAAATCTACACTTAAAATAAATAAATTCATATATACCTGTATATATCAAAGCTTAGCTCCCGGTAGAAAAGCTCCGGAAACTCCTCTCGGATAGTCCGAATCGCGTAACCCGTATTCACATAATAATCCTGCTTCTTTCCTTCCTCATCCTTGGTCTCGCTCACCGAAAACGACACTGTCTCTTCCTGCTTCACCAACCCGTACAAACACCACAAGCTATCCTCGTATCCATCGCCTCTCTTCCTCAATTTCGAAACCTCCTTCTTCTCCAAATCCTTAACACCCGAACAGACGGAAAACCTGATGTTTCTTCTTCTGGTTGCAGGAGCGATTCTCCCAGGCCTTCCACTTACTGCGAGCAATGAAATTCCCGGTGAGTGAATCAAGAACGCCATACCGCGAAATTGGGGGAGATTTGAGAGTTGAGAATTAATGGATTTTTAACTTTTTTTTTTTACTCCAGTTTAGTTTTAAATTAATTTTTTCAATATATATGCGATGCGAATATACGAGAGAAAATTTTGTTTGGAAAATGAGCAAGAAAAAATATTCGATAGGTCTCGACTCTTGCGATTTTCGGATAATTTGATATGACTTTTTTCGTCTATTAAAAATTATCTTAGCAGTAGAAGTGGTGAATATATACTCCTCAGTTTCATAAAATTACAGTCTTTTTCTATTTTATAAAAATAATCCATTTTTATTTTTACTTAATTCTTTCATTTTTAATAAGGTTTGGCTCCTTCTCAACTAAGAAACTTCAATAACTTTTTTTTAATTCTCTTCTTATTATCAATTTTGTATTAAAACTCGTGTTATTCTAAATATTTCTATTTTTATAAGATGGAATGATTATTATTGTTAAAATAAAAAGAGAACATTTTTCTAGTCTCTAAACTTAGTTAAGGTATTAATTTCATCCCATTGCATTTAAAAGTATCACAGTCTTTAATTTTATTTTAATATTGTTTGAGCTATTTTTACTTTTTTGAATTTTCTGACTGAAAATACCGTGAAGTGTATTTCACTCAATTAAGTTGAAGAGAGACAACTTTTTGCATAATTTAACTTTTTGAAGTGATTTACTCCACCGTCTCAACTTAAGAGTCCTAATTAGTTAGAGTAAAGGTTTTAAGAAATGTAAAAAAAAGTGCGTTGAATAAATTAGAGCATCCACAATAGGAAGTGGACAAGCAATAGCTCAGCCATAGCCCAGCCATAAACTCCTCTATCACATCATCAACACTAAGATCCTCTGCCACATCACCAGGACAAGCAACTGGACAAGCAATAGCTCAGTCATAGCCTAGCCACATCATCAGCACTAAAAACAAATAATTAACAATCACACAAAATACGGAATTAAATTTACGACACATATACGGGAAAATTCAATAATAATATTAAAATTTTAAAAAGTACATTATTAAAAAAACACACTTCATTAAAATTAAAATAACATTACAACATCCTCATTAATGAGTTTGTCCCACATCGAAAGTGGAACATAAAACATTCAAGGATGTCTCTATAAAAGAGAAACAACCAAGAATGAGTTTGTCTCACATCGAAAGTGGAATATAAAACATTCACGGATGTCTCTATAAAAGAGAAACAACCAAGAATCAGTTTGTCCCACATCGAAAGTGAAACATAAAACATTCAAGGATGTCACTATAAAAGAGAAACAACCAAGAATCAGTTTGTCCCACATCGAAAGTGGAACATAAAACATTCAAGGATGTATCTATAAGAGCATCCGCAATAGCTTAGGACCTCACATAGCCTTCCCACTGCCACATCATCAGCACTAAAATCCTCCCGCCACATCATATTGCCACATCAACTGGACATCAAATAGCCCTCACATAGCCTTCCCACTACATATCCACATCACTAATAACAATTATATAATTTAATTTACAGATGTAGCAACATACGAAATTTAATTTACGACACAAATACGGGAAAATTGCATAATAATATTAAGATTTAAAAAAAGTACAAAAATAAAAAAAAGTACAATAATTTTAAAAAAAAGGTACAAAAATTAAAAAGTACAAAAAAAATTACATAAAATTTCACTCCTCGCCGCCGTCCTCGCCTCCGTCACCCAGCACGTCGTCGTCGTCGCCGCCGCCGCCTCCGTCGCCACCAACGCCGCCGCTACTCCCGCCGGTATCCCTCTGAAAACCCTCCAATTCTTCCCGCATGCTCTGGAGCAATACGCGAAGATAAGTCTTCTCCTCGAGGTCTGTAGCCGTCCGGAAGTCAGCTAAGGTCTTCACCATTTGAGCGCGCGTTTGTTGACGCGGGAAGAATCTGAGCTCGTCCATTGACCTGCCGAGGCGGGATGCCGACTGGACCTCCTGGGAACTTGGGGTGCCCCCCTCACTTCCCGTTGTGCCTGCCTTTGGCCAACCGGGCGACTTCGGCGACCGAACGAATGAGGGGTCGGGAGCTCCAGGGCCGTCTCGGGGAGGTCGTGGGAACCACCGTTGTTGCCGCTATACTCACCGGTATAGTTCAGTCTCTGCTTCTTCGGCCAACCAGACTCGACACCTGCCCGAAATTTCTCCGACTCGTTGAGCACAAGGTAAGAGGTCCAGTAGGAGAACTCGTAGTACTTGTGATCGGGATCCGGGTAGGCTCTCTCGGCAATCCTCTTGCAGTCCTCCTCGGTTTGGCCACTGGTCCGCATGCGGAGGGCGTTGGCGTACAAACCCGAAAATCGAGAGACGCCAGACCTGATTCGGTCCCAACACTTCCGGCACTCCTCCCCGGTGCGCGGTCAACCTTAGGGAAAAATGCCCTGTAGGCTGCGGCTATCTTGGCCCACAGGTTGACGATCCTCTGGTTGTTCGAAACGAGAGGGTCATCGCAGACACTCACCCACGCCTTGGCCAGCGCAACGTTCTCCGCGTCCGTCCACTTCATCCGGACCCCGCTATCCTCAACCGGCTGCGACGACTCGCCGACCCTCTTGGCCTTGCCCTTCTTCTTAGGGGCGCCCTGATCCCCGGCTTGGTTTTCGGAATCGCGTTCATATCAAAACCCAACTCCTCTAAGGAGAAGGTATCAAACGGCGTGTACTGTGCATCCGTTGGGGTCGATGTGTGCGAAGAACCGGTGGAAAAATTAAAAGCCGGCCGATAGACGTTGTCCCCCCCGGGCGTCCCCTGCAGCGGTGGCGTCATTTGCTGCGGCGGTGGCTGCATCCCGGGTGCCCACCCCGGCATCATATGCATAGGGGGTTGCATCGGCGGTACCCCTGCCAAGCCGGCACACTTCCACCGGCACCCATCTGTGGCATCATCTGATGCCACGGGTACATGTTGTAGTGCCTGGGCATCGGAGGCCAACCACCTCCCACGGGAGTCTGAGACCCTCCCCCGGGAATCGGGGGGGTCGGAGACCCGGACGTCACTGGAGTACCGTCGTAGTTGTTCTCCATTCCTCTTTGTTGATCGTGTACAGAAATTAAGATAGAGAGAGTATTCGTTAATACAAGTGGTGCGAATGAGAATGACGTCGAAAGCGCGTATATATAGTGTTTCGAAAAATTTCAAAAAAAATAAATTTAAATGCTGACGCCGATTTGGGGCGTACAATGGGCCGTGATAATCGGCGTCAGCCGAAGAATCGGCGTAGGCACGCCGATTTCGCTGACGCCGGCTGCAATGGTTCGGCGTCAGCACCGGCATCAGCGAGAAATCGGCGCGCCTAAGCTGACGCCGACATTGCGGATGCTCTAAAAGAGAAACAACCAAGAATGAGTTTGTCCCACATCGAAAGTGAAACATAAAACATTTAAGGAGACAAACAACCAAGAATGAGTTTGTCCCACATCAAAAGTGGAACATAAAACATTCAAGGATGTCTCTATAAAAGAGAAACAACCAAGAATGAGTTTGTCCCACATCAAAAGTGGAACATAAAAAATTCACGGGATGTCTCTATAAAAGAGAAACAACCAAGAATGAGTTTCATAAAAAAAATATTAAATAAAAAAAATTAAAATTTCCGCTAGCCGATCGGGAGGCTGCAATAGCGGCTAGCCAATTGGCGAGCGCATCGGCGAGCGCCCAAGAATCGGCGTGCGCTCGCCGAAATTCTCGCCGATTTGGCGCTCGCCGGCTGCAATAGTTCGGCGAGCGGACTGGCGAGCGCCAAAAATCGGTGAGCCGGTGCGCTCGCCGCTATTGTGGATGCTCTTAGTGGAATATGGGTACCACTTATATATATAGGGGTGCGTTAGAATGATAACCATATTTATGGTGATAACCGATCATTTTATGGGTCAAAAATATCATTTTTACTAAAAATGATATTTATGCACTATAAATTGATATTTTTTCAGCATGCATAGAATGATACTTTTAATCCATAAAATGATACTTTTCGTCCATAAAATGAGGGTTATTAGATTATCACGAAAATTATGGGTTATCATACGATCACAACACTATATATATATATATTACTTTATAATAAAATGTGAGTGGAAAAAGCGGGGAAGAATGTGAAACTTACTTACCACTTATATATATATATATATATATATAACTCGGTACTTCATCTATCTCTCTTTCTCTTTCTTCTTCATTTCTTCTTCCTGTCTCAATTTTGACCCATTCACCTCTAGCCTTCTTGTTGTTCTCAATCCAGCCTTTTCCATGCTAGCTGAACTGCACAGCATGCGTCAAACTCTTCCCATTGAAACTATTTGTCTTGCTCATATCGAGTGGAAATCCTCTAATCATCGGTATCTCATACTTCATCATAATAGGAGCACTCGTTGCAGTAGAGGACTTGCTACTTCGATCCTCACTATTTTCAAAATCAACCCCAAACTTGAATTATCATGCAGAGTAAAACCACCAACATTTATAACCACGCCATCTGTGGGGACAAAACAGAACCCTCGCTCTTCTACGCCCGTTTGCTTGAGTTAGACACCTTACGTGGAAAGTCTTGTGCCACCACAGTAGTAGCATCAATCCCCATCACTGTTAGCGTCTTCTTCATTGATAAGAGCGTTATTTAGTTATAAATTAGGGATTTGGATATCTTTTCTGTTTTCTTGTTCATTTAGCATTATAAATAGGAGTTATTGTAATCATTTATGGAATCAATCAAGAATATCAATATTATCGTTCATTCTCTTCTCCAAAGTGAGAAAACCGTTTTGCTCGATGGGCGAGTGCCCGCGACAGATATTTATCGATCGCCGATGAGCCCCGATAGGAGGTTTATCTTATCATTGATCCTCCTTCATTTCTTCAATCCAAACCCTTTCCTCGTAGGAGTCGAGTCGACACGCCATCCTTCAGCTCCACATAAGCTCCCTTCAGATTCAACTTATCCCTATCACTATTTTCCACTCCATGAGACCCGTTGACTTGAACCTTTGATTCACTCCCACTCCCCAGTTTATCAGAAATCGAATCACCAGCAATTCCTCGTTATCTTCAACCAATTCACGAGCCAAACAATCGCTCTCCATATATATCCATCTGCGACAAAAGCGCCTAATCGCTGCCTACAAGCATCATTACTCAAGTACGAGACTCTCTAATAATTATCCAGATCAATATCGAGAACAACCAACCCTCATTCCAGCTTAGATTATCCAAGACCTCAAATCTAATTGCCCAGGCAGAATATCAATTGCAATGATTCAAGCAGAAGTGAATTCTGAAACAAGAAACAAACAATTCATGGGGCGAAAATGAAATTGGAGGAAGGAAATTATGATTAACAGCGTACCTTGGGGTGAAACTGAAATTGGAGAAAGGATGACGAAATAGAGAAGAAAGATGAAGAAAGTTGTACTAATAAAAATGCAAAAAATGAAAATCACTTCAAAAGTTGAATTATGGTAGAAAGTTGTCTCTCTCCCCTACTTAATTGATTGAAATCTCCTTTACGGGTTGGAGGGTATTTTTGCACAATTTTTTTTAAAAATGTGAAACAGTAATTTTAAATGATATTAAAGGACCTTAGATGATATTTTTAAAAGTTACCTACAGTTTAGGGACTAAAAATTATTCCCTTCTAAAACGAAAAACAAGATAAAGGAGAAAAATGGCTAAATATGATACACGTCTCATTTAAAATGTACATGTAGATTAATCTTATAATAAACGCCAATTCTTAAGTGATCCATTTTTTTAACACGTGAGTTAAAAACTGATAAAAAATGGAATAATAAATAGAAAAGAGAATAAAGTAAAAAAAATAAAATAAAATAAGTAAAAGCAAAACACATCTTATATTTTCTACTCTACTTAGATACCATACTTCTAAAAATATACTCCTTCTGTTCCATAGTAGTATAGTCATTTTGCCATTTTCGTACGTTTGATAATAGTGAAGTCATTTTCCTTTTTAGTAAAAGTCAACACATTTCTTTTCACTTATTTTTTCATCTTTCTTACTTTTTCCTCTTTCCTACTTTATTATTTTTTATTTAATATATTACATATATTTTTCTTAATTTCTATATCGAAAAGAAATGTTTCCACTATTATGGAATGGATGGGATAGTAATTATATGTGATGGTCTTGATAATGTACGTTGGATATATACAGTCAAATGGACATGTAGGGTAGAGTAGGATAGGGATGTATTAATATCATTATACTAAATATTTGTAAAACACAAAACAAATCTCCACCATTGGATCTATTAATCTGATGGCTATGATTAAAATTAATGACGTACATTATTGTATCGTTTTCGTACATTAAAGGGTAAAAATGGTAAAACACAATTGTACATGACTTCGCTACTTGATGTAGTTATATTTGTACATCATGTTCTATTTGTACATTATGTTAATGTATGAAAATGGTATTTTAATGTACGAGTCTCATGCGTAGGTGACTGAATAATGTACACATTATCACGGTTATATCGTACATTACTGTCCGACTCATGCTTTTGTGGATGGAAGCTATACTATATAGCATCTACAAATTCACAAAAGCATGAGTCAGAAAGTAATGTACGATATACCCATGATAATGTACGATGATGTACATTATCATGAGTATATCGTACATCACTGTTCGACTCATGCTTTTTTTAATGCAAGTTATACTATATAGCATCTACAAATTCACAAAAGCATGAGTCGGACAGTAATGTACGATATACCCATGATAATGTGTACATTAACATGGGTATATCGTACATCACTTATCCTTTAATGTAGCATCGTATTAATTTCATTAGGGCCGAAAGTTAGCATCACTCACCAAGGGTTTAGTAGTCCATGTACATTAACATGGGTATATCGTACATCACTTATCCTTTAATGTAGCATCGTATTAATTTCATTACGGCCAAAAGTTAGCATCATTCACCAAGGGTTTAGTAGTCCATGTGGCTAGGGTGTAGTACCATCGTATTAACATAACGTTCAATAACCGGAGGAAGTTAGATCCAGTCCCCTAGGGTTAATTTATCCATATGGCTAGGGTATAGTATCCACACGATTACCCTAGTGAACGTTGTGTTACTGAGTCGGTACTATACCCTAGCCTCATGGATTGCTAAACCCTTAGGGAATTGATATAACTTTCGTCATTCATTCAATAAATTATAATCTACGTTACGTAGAAGGGACATATACATTAAAACACATTAATGTTATATTATACAAATACATTAAAACACATTAATGTTACATTAATGACAAATTAATGTATACATTAAGTTAATGTACTAATACATATAAATGATGTAACAATAATATGCCCAAATTGATCTTTAATGTACTAAAATGATATAATAATGTACGGCGATGCTTTTAATCATAGCCATTAGATCAATAGATTCAAGAGCTGATATTAGTATTATGTTTAAGACTAATGGGGTATAAGGACCTTAATGCACCCCGGGTAGGATATATGATATAGGATGATAGGAACATGTATATTTTCTTAACCACTGTTGATTTTTTTATAACGAACCATCAATAAATATTGTTAAATGATTTATATGCTTCATTAATGTATTTGGTGGAACCGTGGACGGTACTCCCTTTGTCCCATTTATGATGGTCATCTTTTCTTTTTTGTTTGTCCATGATCATTTTCTAATTTGGAAATTACCTCATTTCTCCTATCTTCTCATTAGAATATTCAATTAACTTTTTTCTCTCTACTTTATTCTATCTAATAACACTTTCTAAAATCTCGTGCCACTTAAGAATGTGGACATCTTGAATGGGACGGATGGAGTAGTTAGCTACATGACCAAATCGTGTTATGAAAATCAACCATAACTTCTTATGAAAATCAACCATAACTTCTTTCAAAAACCAAGTAATAACTCAGAAATTATCAAACCGGTAATGCTTTATAAAAAGTAAAATAAACCAAATTATTTTGATTCCATGAATTGTTATTGACTCAATTTTATCAGTAATTTTAACCGTAAACACTCCAATCATAAATCCAAGTAGGCAGGTACCCACCTCAGTTGATTTTTGAAGGCATAATTGATATTTTAAATATAATTTTTTTTAATCATTTTGGTCAACTGTAATTTTCAAAATTAAAATATAAAATTTAATTAAATTTTCAACTTTTTAAATTGTTTTACAATGATTAAAATAGAAATTAATAGAACAAAATCAAATATAATATGCTAATAAATTGACATTATTATTGACAAAACGATATTGTTATTATATATTGATATTAATTAAATTATTCACCATTATATCTAAAATGATATGATTTTATTGTCATAGTATATTATATTATTATATTTTGTTATATTAGTTTTTATTTTTATTATCATAGGATAATTGCGAAAAGTTGCAAAAATATAATTTTATATTTTAATTCTAAAAACTAAGAGGTTGATCGTAACTCAATGAAAAATTAGTATACTATTGTTTTGTCGGACAAATATCAAGAAACACAAAATCACGCGATCTAGGAAAATTTATTTGATTTCTCAAATGGCACATATTTCCAAAAGTGAAATATTTAATAATTTGCCCAAAAAATATATGCTCGCTTGAGTGATTGAGAAAATAAACATATTACGCACGCGTATACATTCTAGCATATCTTTCATGAATGCATATTTTTCAAATATTTCATGATATGCATAGTTTAGATGCTGTATTAACTTTAACTTTGATATGAATAATATTTACTTATATATATTGAATTTACCCAAATTAAACCATAAAATAGCTGTTATAGATTTATGTAGTAAACATAATAATGGTTAATATTTAATCCCAAAGATATTACTTCTAAAATTTGAATCAAACCGAATCACCCATAAAATAAACTTCTTCTTCCTTTGTCCCTAAAAATTACTAAAAAAATAAACTAGTTTACTATTTTGAACCGTCCCTTAAAATTAGACAAAATTTAAATATGAAAATTTTTAACTAATTACACATCATTAATAATGGTGACCCACAATCAACTAATACCACTTCCACTATCTTTTTCCTCTCTATTTCTTAGATCATCCATGGTGGGGCGCTCTAAAGCCCACCCGATGCATCGGGCGCCCCTTAGGGCGCTACTGCAGCTCCACGCCCTATGCCATTTCCTTCCTCCGTGCCCTATGCATAGTCTGCGGACGATGAATCATTTTTTGCATCCTCCGGCCTATCCTCTGCCCCATTGCGGGGGTAAGGAGGATAGTCCAGACGATGCACACATTTTCACCTTTTTTTAAAAAAAAATTGTATTTTCTTCTATATATATCACCAATTTTTTTACTTCATTTCGTACCTTTCACTCCAATCTTTTCCCCATCTCAATTTCTCTCTAAATTCAATAATGAATTCCGATGATTTTCCATATTTGCATGCATAAAATATAAAAAATAAAAAATAAATACTGGCAATAGGATTTGCCTTTATTTGTGGTGTTTTTATATTTATTCTTGCTAATTGATATATTTGCAAACATAAAAAATAAAAAAACAAATACAAAATAGGAGTTAAAATTATAAGGCGGGCTATAGGGCGTCCCACTGCAGGTGAATGGGTTGGAGGTTAAAATGCTGATGCGGCGGAGGATAGGGCGCCCTATAAGGCGGGCTATAGGGCGCCCCATCGTGGATGCTCTTACTTCATTTTTTTTTTATCTCTCTTACTTTACTAATTGCACATTAAAATCCATGTCATATACAAATTTGCATGTTGTTTAGAGACGGAGAATGTATATTACAGATTTATGTAGTAAAACCCGTACCGTCCCAAATGTCCATATTTTCATGAGACGAGTAGAGTACAATGGAAGAATACAAGAAAAATTAGAAAAAAAAAATTTAAATATTTATTTCAAAACACATAGTAGTATATTAACTTATAAAATTATTTAATAATGAAATTATAATAATTTAATGCAATACCAATAACTAATACTAATATAATTAATAATCTAAATCAACAATTTCTTTTATAAATAAGTTGAAAACATCTAAAATTATGTACTACCAGGGATAAATTGGTCATAAAATTATATCAATAAAAATGAGATTGATTAAATAATCCGATCCAGTTCTAAATCCAATCTAATTTTATAGACTAATTCAACTAAAATAAGAAAATTCTTTGATTTTCGAAATCATGAAAATTAGCAAAATTGTCCCAATTATAGACTACATTTACAATTATTATGACAATTTATCTCCAGCGATGGAGAAATGATAGGTTGGTAATTTCCGGGAATTTAATCAGTGCTCTATAAGAGCATCTAGGGATGTCAATCAGGCCGGCCCGTCGAGTTTCGGGCCAACCCTACTCGGATTGCAGGTCAATCGGGTGCGGGCTAATCGGGTTGTGATTCCTTTCGGGTTATAAAAGCTCATGCCTAACCCTAAAAGCTCGGGTTTCAGGCTGGTCCAGCGCGTTAATCGGGTTGCTACCGATAATATTAACATGCGATCAATCCAATAAATAATTATTAAAATTACTAATATTCATACAATGTAAAATATTTAATTATGATATATTTGAGATATATGCTTAAACTCAATCATAAATATGATCAAATACTAATATTTGAGATTTTTTGTAGAATTTTAATGCATGTTTTAGAAATTTAAATATTTTTTTTTGTGAACTTGAAGTTTTTAATTTATTTATCATTTATTATATTAATAAAAATTCAATATATAATTTGTATATTTAATATAAAATTGAAAGTTAATTTTTTAGTTTAATCAATGAAATGTCGAATTAGGAGTAAAAAAATAGAATTTTATCGGGTTTTCGGGTCTGGCCCTAATGGGTTGCGGGTTAATCGAGTGCGGGCTAATCGGGTTTCGATTTTATCGGGCTAGAAATTTCCAACCCTAACCCTATAAATTTGGCGGGCTATTCGGGCCAGCCCACGGGTTACGGGCTACATTGAGCATCCACAGTCGGACGGATGTCCCAGCAGACATCCCGACGGACTTCTCAAAAACACCTCCTGCCACGTCATAAGGACATCCCACTGCGCTGCCACATCATAAGGACATCCCACTGCACAATGGCGGACATCCCCAAGGACATCCCGACGGACATCCACAATAATAAAAATTCACAAATTCACCAAACCAAACAATTTACAGAAATAAAATTTCGACACGAATACGGACGAAAAAAGTGCAATGATAATTTCATTAAATAAAAAAAATAAAAAAAAGTACATTTCAACAAAAAAAAGTCTAAACAAAATCCATTATAAATATCAACGACGACCCATCCGCGTCCATAACTCTTCAATTATATCGTTCTGGAGTCGAATATGGGTTTGCCGTTGGCGCATGTCGGCAAATGCACGGACTCGATAGGCATCTTCATGGGGTATCCCCATACGTACATTGGCGGTGGCCACGTCGTGGCTTGGACCGGCAGCATCAACATCATCATTGGCCCAATCAGTCAATGCTAGACCTTCATTTTCGACAATCATGTTGTGCATGATAATACATGCGTACATGATATCAGCGATGCTGTCAATATACCACAGCCATGATGGACCCTTCATTGCCGCCCATTGAGCCTGAAGCACACCAAATGCCCGCACTACATCCTTGCGCGCTGCCTCCTGACGACCCACAAAATAGATCTTCTTTTCGTCTGTTGCGTATCTGATCGTCTTCAGAAAGACGGGCCACATAGGGTATATCCCATCCGCTAAATAATAGCCCATATTGTGCTGGTTGCCTTTGGCGATAAAACTGACGGCCGAACCAACACCCACGCACTGCTCGTTGAAAAGAGGCGACGACTGGAGGACGTTGATGTTGTTGTTCGACCCGGCTACTCCAAAAACGCATGTCAAATCCACAGCCGGTAGTCAGCTACCGCTTCAAGGATCATCGTGGGATTCTTGCCCTTGAAACCGATAGTGTACA
Source organism: Salvia splendens (assembly GCF_004379255.2). NCBI lineage: Eukaryota > Viridiplantae > Streptophyta > Magnoliopsida > Lamiales > Lamiaceae > Salvia > Salvia splendens. Next base: position 16,088,329 of record NC_056034.1, read on the forward strand.
CCCCTTTCCAGCCGGCGGGGCAGTTCTTCCACTCCCAATGCATACAATCTATGCTACCCAACATTCCCGGAAACCCGTGCTAACTCCCGTGCATATCCATCAGAGCCTGACAATCTTTGGGTGTAGGCTTCCGAAGATACCTATCCCCGAATATCTCCCTAACGCACTCACAAAAATACTTCAGACATTCGCTGGCAGTCGTCTCGCTAATGTGGAGGTACTCATCGAAGATGTCGGCCGCACCTCCGTATGCCAGCTGTCTGCTTGCGGCAGTGCACTTCTGTATCGCCGTGTGGCCAGGTTTACCAACCGCCTCCTCCCTCATCCTAAAATATTCATATCGACCCTCTAAAGCGCACACGATACACAGAAATAGCGGACGATGCATCTTAAAACGTCGCTAAAACATGTTCTCCCTAAATCGCGGCTACGGAGCTAAGTAGTCCTCATACAACCGACGGTGTGCAGCGATATGGTCCCGGGGTACTATAGTTCGACGATGGATGGGTCGAGGTACCGTCGGCTGTTGCTGCTGCTGCAAGGCCGCTTGTATCGCGCTATTAATCTCCCTAGGCGTAACGGCCCGCAACTGTTCTTTAATTTGCCGGTGTACGTCATCCGCACCCCCACCACTACCACCCGCACCACTACCACTAGCCATTCTGGACATATAAAAGAAACGTAGAGAGAGAAACTCGTTGAAGTTCAACGAGCCATATATATAGAGTTTTTTTTTATAAAAAAAGTTAAAACCGGGACGTTCGCCAGGAACTCTCAATGACGGAAGTCACGACGGACGTCGCCGGAAGCCCGCGGATCTGCAGTGTCCGCAGCGGACGTCCGCATCCGTCCCTCCCATGTCTAATGGCGGACGTCCCGTGCGAACATCCGGCACGCCGGTCTCCGCCGAAGCGGATGCTCTAAAGAGTAAGAATGTAACTTTCAGAGGTCTCCTACTAATCTACTCCCCGACACCTTTCTATTTATCCAGCGCCGTCTCTCTCTCTCTCTTGCGTTTCACTGCGAGTTACATACGCACAGATTTTGCTTTTCCTTATTTTGTTTTTACTTTTCTACTCAATGTTATATTATTCAATTATACCTTGCTTTACTCTGAATCTACTTTGATGAACTCGATTCCTCCAACTATCGCTTTCATTATTATGTTCCTTTTAATAATCATTTAGAGATCGATTAAGTTATTTTTTGGTTTGTCATGAAATGATTATGAGTGAAAACTTTGCGCAATTTGAGTGAAATTCTGAGTTTGATGGAGGCGGGGAAAGATCAACAGGAGAAGCAATCCATGACGTTTGATGATATGTCGGTGGACAAGAGTATCAGTTTCGTTACGGCATTACAGGTAATTCTGCGCTCGATGAAATTCTGGTTGTGAAATTTAGGGCTTAGAAGGATCATATGAAGCGTGTGTTCTGTTTGTATTGGTGGTTGATCAATCTGCTGTTACTGTTTGAAGTTTCTAAATAGATTGGTGATACTCCATATTGTTATGTTGATTTTGTTTTTGTTTTAATTCACTTTAATTTGATTGATGATTTTGATCAAATTCAACCATCCTTTCTTCATTTTTTCTGTTTTCAAGGTGTATTGATGCACATTTGATATTTTGTTTATCTGATTAAGACTGTATTGCGAATGCAATATTTAATCGGAAGCATGAATTGTTATGACCAAATTACAGATAATTTCTGAAATAATTTTGCCATTTATGCGTAGGTGTTAACAGCACTGATCTATTATTAGAATGTTGAGGTTGTATTCTCTATAATCTATGCACGTAATTCTCATACATCAACAATGCCTGCATCAACTGAAATAATCTTATTCCCTCTCCCTAGGAACTGAAGAACCTCAGACCTCAACTGTATTCTGCAGCAGAGTATTGTGAAAAGTCATATCTTAACAGCGAGCAGAAGCAGATGTGAGATTTCTGCAACCCTTACTTATGTAATTTATCTTAACTCGTTTCTTAGAGATAATCCATGTTTGAGTTCATTGTGTGGGCTTTCATATTAAGGTGTGCTGAATTTGTCTTTTGTTCTCTGCTGATTTTGCAATAAAGATGGACTTCTGTGACTTTTTGATGATAATATGTGATGTTATTCTTAATTTATGTTTGACAACGATAACTTCTTGCATTGTGAACTCTCCGTCCCTTTGCATGTTGATTGAGTTAAGAGCCAAAAGAGATTATATACATCGATTTACTTTGGCTGGAGACATTACCTATTCGCTGATCACTGTCTTGTTCACAAGGTTTCTGGATAATCTGAAGGATTATGCTGTTAAAGCGCTAGTCAATGCAGTTGATCACCTTGGTACCGTTGCTTACAAGTTGAGTGATATCGTGGAGCAACAGACAATGGAGATCTCATCCATCTATCTGAAAGTTGCATGTGTGAACCAGGTAGCTTTCACTTTATCACCACCCCGCTGTAGATTCATATGACAATGAAACATTACTAAGACTGCAAATTCTTTCTTTCCAAGAAACTTCTTACTTGTCAAACTTATACGGATAATGAAGGCCTTAGGCAGCAGCAGTTATTAGCTATCATTCCAAAGCATCACAAGCACTACATGTTACCAAGTAAGATTAAGGCTAGTCTGAGAAGTGTTGTGTTAATAAAGTCAAATCCCTTTTTGGGTCTCTCATATCATTCTTCTTTCACCAATCTAAGCTAGATTCCATCAAGAAGGTCCACTTCACCCCACACATGCAGGCAGATCCTACACAATCCAAACTAGTGAAAGGACGTCATTATCCTTCAGGTACCTGGGTCTACGCATTGAACAGTTGTTACTTTTATGCAACTGCAATCCTATAGTATAATCTCTGTATGCTAACATTTAATTTTTAATTTTTTTGGTTCAGGTGCTTCGGCTGCAAGAACTCTTTCTTGGCATTTGGCATCTGCAACCAAATCGAACATGAAAGGCTCCTCATGTGGCATACTGAGGTTAGCCCCTCAAGTTAAATGAAAATTAGTGTAATGTTTTAATCAAGTTGCTTGAGTACAATAAAAGTGATATTGCTTGCCTTTTCAGCACTGATGAAGCAAAAGTGAATGTAAAAAACTCTCCTGCACTCAACTCGTTAGGTATGTAAAGCAATACAAGAAGTAGATGAAGGATAATGACATCACACTTATCTTTGTGTAATTCACTGTTTTTAGATGGTCAGAGAAGTAAGCGAATGAGATCTGCTCCAGCCACAAGAGCGGCTATGCAAACCCTGGGCGTTACAAGACGAGTAATTTCTAACTTCTCTATAATTCACTGTTCCACCAATACAACCTGATGAACAAGTCTAACTTTTTTATTGATCACTTGAAATAGTAATTACAATGTTGCTGATGGTCTACAGAAATTGCATTATGTATGGTGTTATTATATTATCTCTCCAATGTTCCACGGTAAGCCACATGATTAAAAGACCTTTCATTTTGCAGGAATATTCAGAGGGCTCAAAACCTCTAACTCAACACAGATCATTTGATAATCCAATTCATTCTCAGAAAGAGGTCGTTCACCCCCCTGTTCGTAGTAAGAGCCTAATTTCAGCGTTCTTCCTAAAGCAAAAAACACCAAACCTGTGGACAAAGGGATGAATATGTCGTGAACAGGTTACATGGGAATATAGGAACTTTCAGATGCACCAATTATGTGTGTCTTGCTGGAAAAAACAACTGTCTATACTAATTTGATTTAGGCTGTTGCTTTTACTGTGGATAATTAAACCAACAATGAGAGAGAGAATATTCTTGTGCAGAATATTTGATATCCGACCCTGTAAATTGGCTGGTAAAAGTTCTTGCATTCAGAAAATATATATTTTCACTTGTATATCTTTCTGAATTTTTAATTATAATATATCTTTTGATGAATCTATCTATATCTATGTATACGTATAAAAGGGAGTTTTGAGGAAAATAACAAGAATGTCATTAGAGCATCTCCAGTGGCGCCCTTCCGGTAGGACGTCTGGTCGAACATGCGGAAGGGCGCCGGGGACGTCCGCCATTGGAGAGGTTAAGGTCGGATATGGACATCCCGTGAGGACGTCGGGTGTCCTCGGACGTCCCGGCGACGGGCGGGCGGACGTCCGCCACTGTGGCGTCCAGTCGGACGTCCCGTTTTTGATTTTTTTTTTTTTTTTAAAACTCTATATATACGGCTCGTTGAATTTTATTTCATTCGCACCACTTGTGTTAACAAGTTTCTCTCTCTACATCTCTAATTTCAAGTATATCTAGAATGTCTAGTGAAAGTGATAGCGAGAATGAGTTGGAGGTCGCTGTTGAAGGTGCAATAGAGAGGCTGCTACAACAGAGGTTGCAGCGGCGGCAGCAGGCGGCGGTGCCTCGGCCGATCCATCGTCGAACTCAAGTACCCCGTGACCACATCGCTGCACATATTCGGTTGTATGCGGACTACTTCGCTCCGCAACCGCGTTTTGGGGAAGCCTTATTCCGGCGACGCTGTAGGATGCATCGTCCGCTGTTTCTGCACATCGTGGGTGCTTTAGAGAGAAGATACCTGTATTTTAGGATCAGAGAGGATGCAGCTGGCAAACCCGGACTCACCCCCTTGCAGAAGTGCACTGTCGCAATCAGACAACTGGCGTATGGAGGCGCGGCCGACATGTTCGACGAGTACCTCCACATTAGCGAGTCGACAGCCGTCGAGTGTCTGCAGAATTTTTGCGCGGGCGTCAGAGCGATATTCGGGGAGCGGTATCTTCGGAGTCCGAGCCCCGAAGACTGCCAGATGCTGATAGATATGCATGGGTCGGTGCACGGGTTCCCTGGGATGTTGGGCAGCATAGATTGTATGCATTGGGAGTGGAAGAACTGCCCGGCCGCCTGGAAGGGGATGTACACTACCGGCTTCAAAGCGAAGCATCCCACGATGATCCTTGAAGTTGTAGCTGACTACCGGCTGTGGATATGACATGCTTATTTTGGAGTCGCCGGGTCCAACAACGACATCAACGTTCTCCAGTCGTCGCCCCTGTTCAACGCTCAGTGCAATGGCGTTGGTCCCGCCGTCAGTTTCGTCGCCAACGGCAACCAGCAAAATATGGGGTACTATTTGGCGGATGGGATATACCCAAGCTGGCCCGTCTTTGTGAAGTCAATCAAGCATCCGCTCGGACAAAATAAAACATACTTTGCGAGCCGTCAGGAAGCAGCGCGTAAGGATGTGGAGCGGGCATTTGGTGTGCTCCAGAGTCGGTGGGCGGTTGTGAAGGGTCCTGCACGACAGTGGTATATTTCCAACATCGGCGATGTCATGTACGCATGTATCATAATGCATAACATGATTGTCGAAAATGAAGCTGCGGAACTGACTCAGTGGACCAACGAAGATGCTACGGGTGCAGGTCCAAGTCACGGGGTGGCCACCGCGAATGTGAATATGGGGGTATCTCATGGAGAGGTCGAGCGGCTGCGTGCATTTGCCGACATGCGGCAAACAGATGCCCATATTCGACTTCAGCAGGATATCATCGAAGAGGTTTGGACTCGGAGGGGTGGACGTGATAATGTATGAATTTTTTTTTATTAGTATGTAATTTTTTTTTTCGAATCATGTATGTTTTTCCCGATGAAGTAGTTAACTTTTCTCGTTCGTATTCTCGGTCAAATTTTATTTCCGTAAACGTAAATTGTTTTATTTGTGAATGTATGTTTTTTTGGGATGTCCTAGTGATGTGGCAGGGGATGTTCTAGTGATGTGGCAGGGGATGTTCTAGTGATGTGGCAGTGGAATGGGATGTCCTAGTGACGTGGCAGGAGGTGTTTTTAGGATGTCCTAATGGATGTTCTAGTGGGATGTCCGCCCACTGAAGATGCTCTTAAATGATGCATGTTCTTCTGTAGCTAAACAGCTTGAGACAGTTTACTCCTCAGTTTCGGTAAGCTTTGAATTTGTATTAATTATTGTGATGGCATATCAGGTGCAATTTACATGTTCAAATGCTGACTGCTCTTATTTTCTTGCAAGAGGATGACTCTGTCATCTAAAACTTTTATTTGCTTAGTTATGACCCTTAAGGGTCTTGGGGATCCATGGAACCCCCAACTATTTCTAACAACTCTATATATTATATATGTATTTTAATTATATGTCGACTTGCTGGCGCAAGTGGTTAGCCGCTTGGACTAGCAGCATCAGAGCCTGAGTTCGATTCCATAAAGCTTGTTGGTTTAATTATTTAAATTTGTATTTTTACATTTTTTTGTAATGTCTTTTAATTTTTCTTCAACTTTTATGCACAAAAAAATTCATGTTATATACTCCTACTTCATTACTTCAGTAAATATTTAGAGTTTTCATATTCTTTAATTATTTCTCTCTCATTACCCATCTCATGCATATCTTTGTCGCAATACACTGACATAAAAAAACCTACAATTATTACCAATATATTGGATCCCCAACGGCAAAATCCTGCGTCCGCCACCGGTTAAGTGCAATCTGTCGATTGTATAATGTTTTTTCAGTGTTTATTTGTTATTCCAACATGATATTTTTCTTTTTTTTGTGGACAACTAGGTACGACGATTTACCTCTATAATTGAATCATTTATTCTTGGAGTTCTCAACAACTATTCACAACTCACAAGTGCATGTAATTGGTATCATAGATGCATGCTATGTACGTGAGTATCTTCGATGCACTCATTCTACTAATTAGAAGTTAGATGAACTATATTGTCGGCCAATGAGTTTTGCCGGAAAGCTCCGTAGGCAACTTTGCCTCTGACCCCACAAAAAATTGAACAAATAGAAAGGTATAAAGAACTAAATTTTTAGAAGGCTTCAATTTTGTGACTCACATACGTAAATTCTTAAAATAGTTATTGATATTTTCTCTCCGAATAATCTAATTTTATATTTTTTTCTTCTCTTAAATTATGTTGATATTGTTTGCCATTATAGCTAACCAGTGTCACCCATTCGATATACGGATTGAATTAATTTCATCACATCAAATTTATATTTTGAATTAATTACTTAAAATCAGATATAAGCAAGGGTTAAAAATCACAAACATATAAAACAATTTAAATGTACAAATGTCAAAACATAAAATTAAACAACTTTAGAAATCAACCAAGTGCATACACATATTTAAGGTAATTGTACGGAAGTTGCATTAATTACGAAATTATTCAAAGCTTCCAATAACAACTTTCTTATCTCTACCACAAAATAGCAATCATAATTTTATGTTGTATTAATGGACAACAAAGACACTTCAAAAAACCACTCACATTAAAAAATTAATACATAACAATAGTCATCAATACTAAAGAAAATTAAAATATATAGAATATTAACTAAGTATTTAGGACATAAATAAGTTTATACAATGACAATACCATACAGTGGCGGACACAGAAAAAATCGTGGGAGGGGCTGCACTATTACATACTTCCTTCGTCTGTACATCTTATATCCTTTTTCCTTCGTGCGGAAATAATGATCTCATTTTACTCTTTTATTTTAATAAGTGGACTTTACATTCCACTAACCCGTCTCAATCACAATTTATTACTACTATAAAAGTATAATTTATATTCCACTAACTTTTTTCATTCACTTTTTATCATACATTCTTAAAATCCGGACTGAGTCAAAGTAAGACGATTAATTACGGATGAAGAATATATTTTTTAGTAATATATATGGAAAAATATTACTATTAAACAAAATACTAATCCAATTAAATAACTCAAAATTGTTGTCCTAAGTAGTTAAAAAAGACTAATTTCAATTATAAGTACCCCAAACTCTAATTCTAAGATAAAAACTCTAAACCAACACCTTACACTTAAAACAAATAAAAACCAATCATTTATACCGTATAATTTAAACTACACGTCTAGACATGTTTTTCATATTTCATTCTTAATATTCAGAATAAAGTAAATATTAAAAGTTATAAAAAATAAATATATGCATAACTGAATCGTAAAGAAAAAATAGAAAAGAAAAAGGAATTAAAAAGAGTGAAAATTTGAATTTATAATATCAAACGCGTAGAAACCTTCTATCCACTTATTAAATTAAATAACAAATTCAATTTTAAGATGTAATCGCCATTTTATAAAGTCGTGCTATTTTATTCAGTTAGAGTGCACTAAGAACTAAAATTATCACTAGTTATTTTTGGGGATTTGGGCCATCTTCTTCCCCAAAACAGCCATTTGTATCTCAATTAGGGCACCCGCAACGCGTCTCGTTGCGGGTTCTATCTCGTCTCGGAGAGACGAGACCGCATCGAGACAGCGTTGCGGGCTCCGTCTCGTCCCTAGCCCGTCCACATCTCGTCTTCTTCTGTTTCTTTGAGTTTTGAGATTTTGAATTTAGAGAGCGTGAGCGGAAGATTTTAAATTATGTATTTTTTATTTTTTTAAGGATTTTATTAATGTGGTTTTTTATTTTTTTAGAATTTTAAGTTGTAATTTTATTTTATTTAATGAAGTGTGTTTTTATTAATTGAATTTGTTGGAAATAAAAATAAAAAAAATGAAATTGAATGAATAGTTAAGGGATGAGATGGTTATGAGATGGTTAAGAGATGGATGGATGAAGGTGTTGTCTCTTAGTTAAGAGATGGAGGGATGAATGTGTTGTCTCTTAGTTAAGAGATGAAGTGAAAAGTACAGTGAGGCCCATAAATAATGAATGGATGAGACGATTATGAGACGGATAAGAGACAACGTTGGAGATGACCTTAGCATCTGCAGATTTTGAATTCGCAGATCCAGTTTAGTATTGTAATCATTAATATCAAGCGATTTAGTGTTCAACATCATTGATTTAGGAAGGGCTGAAGACGGTTATTTGAAAATTTCAGAAGATTACAGCAGTAGGATAAAAGGAAAAAACAAGTTTTGGGAAGGGCTTAAGCCCCTCCATGGCCCTTACTGTGTCCGCCACTGATACCATATTAGTTCATATGTTTTGAAAAACTATATTAATAGTGAAATCATAAGTGCCATTAACCACGTAAATACAAATTAAAAATTTCAAAATATCCACACAATATCTATCGCGTTTTGGAAAAAAGATAGTACTATATTGCTTGCAAAAATTATACATAAAATTATTTCCAAGACGAAGCTCAACACTTAAAACTCCAAGCACAAACATAAAAGTATTTACAAATTAAATAAACAAAAGAAATCTTAACCAAACAAAAATACAACATCACATCTTCTTCTTCACTCTTCCGTTCATTTCTTCTGCAATCCATTTCCGCCGCAGCCTACGCATCAACCAAATTATTCCTTATTCTCAATCAACTGACGGTCCAACATCAAATTGCATTATCTCGGGATGAAGAAAATGTTGACAACTAAATTTCAGTTCTCGAAATAAACTACAAATCTAATACATATATGAAATGGCTTTAATTTTATGCGTAAATAATTGAATATAAATAATGCTTTGAACAATAACCATGAAAAATAATATGATAAAAAACTTCCATAACTGGAGCGATTATGGAAGAAGAAAGCTTCCTTGAACTCTTCTTGATTCAATGGCGCTATCCAACACTAAGAATTTGATTCTCTTTCTTTCCTTCGTTTATGTATTCTGTAACGTGTATGATTTAATGAGATCAGTATTTATGGGTGACAAATTCTAAGCTCTTCCATAAGAATGGCTATTTAAAATATATATTAGGAGCGTTTCTTTTATTAAGAGTAGCTGACCAATTTCATAGAATCATGGGAATTGATTCTCTTAAATTCTAACGGTTAAATTTAAAATTATATAATCATATATAGGCTGACTAATTTGATCACATTTATGGAAATGATATAATTACTTAATCTGTTATAATTATTAATTGAATCAAAATTATATTATTTGATTCTTGTAATGAATTGGTTAATTGATTATAATCACGAGTATATATTTGGACGGCTGATTAAAATATACATTATGTTGTGAATTGTGTTTCATTTTTTTGTTTTTTGTTTTTGAATCGTCCACCAAACTTCATAAGTTTATACGTGGTTCTTATTAGTATCGATCTTTAGATAAATAAATGGTAGAAAAGCACAAACCTACATGGCAGGGGATATTTGTTTAATTTTCTATTGATTTAAACAGCGGAGTCATTGCAAAAAATAGAAATATCTTTTTTCATTCTTAATTAGTCTAATTATTAGTACTCGATTTTGTTAATAGATGATTTGTTAATATATGTTCAATTGGCAACTGCCGTTTATAGCACACTAGTATTAACCCCCGAGCTATGCACGGAACATAAGAGTTTCAAATAATGAATATAAAATATAATAAATATATAGAAAATAAGAATTGAAAGCAATATTGAGATTAAAAAAAACAGAAATGTACTTATCTTGTCTCACTCAAAATGAAGAATTTACTACTTCCCAGTGAATGAAACATTTATACAATTTTAATTTATAATCTAAGTGAAGTAAAAACAATAAAATTAATGACAAAAATAAGATATGTGACTAATGATCAAGGAGTATGAATTAATTAGAATAAGATATACAAATAAAGAAAATATGTGTGAGTAAAGATGTTTATTGAAAGTGCTATGCAAGTCATCAATCCAAATAAAAGGTAAATTAATATATAAATTTAATAGCTTAATTTATAAAAAATTATTTTGAAAAAAATATATGGAATATTAAACATATCCACATTAAATATATGAATAATTTAAATCATATAAATTTAAAACTTCTTTGAGAAGGCAAGTTAGAAAATTTGTATTATCCAATAATCACATTTTAGTTGACTGTTTATTTCTTTCTTTTAATTTCAGACCATAGCATAACTTGATATACATTGCCAAATACTAAATGAATTTTTTATATTGGAAAGAATAAATTTCTTACTTCCTGCCACATATACGTATAAAAAGTAAATTACTACTATCACTAAAAATAAAATAATATTTTATGCATCTTGTTTGTTTTGAATAATGTGAGAATTTACACTACTCTTTATATTAAGAAGTTATACAAACTTTATAAGTTAGATTTAATTTTAAATATATATAATGTCATCTTATTCCTTAGTTTATTCTATAAACTTAGTAGTATTGTTTAATTAGAGGTGAATTAAAATATAAGAACTAAAAACTTTAATTGAGTAAATATAGGATGGAAATTGTAAGCATTACATATATGTGTTGTCGTTTAGCTTGTGAATTAATTCGGAGAAAAAGTATTGCAATAAATGATTAAATATCAATTTTAACCTAAATAAATGGAAGGCAAACTAAACTCTCTAGCACAATTCCAATTTAATTCAAATATAAGGCTAATAAATATATAAATTTAATAACTTAATTAAAAAAATTTTAATGGTAGTGCATTATTTAAATGTGTTTTAAAACTTATGCAAGAAGTTAGCATTTTATTGGGCTATTATTTGTCCAATTGTTTTTGCCTTAAAAAATTATTTTTGAATAGAAGACACATCATCTTTCCATTTTCCCTCAAAAAAAGGCATTAAGAACTTTTTATCAAACTTGCACTTTAGATTAGTATAGATTTGTAACGTCCCATCCCCAGTACCCCAAAACTCATAAATATTTGTAATTGCTATATGTAATCTAAATTCATTAAGCAACGGCCGATTATAGCCTAAATCATTTCATGATATTTATTTCATATAAATATTTATTACAGTTACTACAAATGATCCCATAACTTATAAAAATTATAGAATAAGGACAAAATTTATAAATATTTTGAAAATAGGTCAAAACTCGCTTTTTATATAGGTATAGATAGATTTAAATTTATGTAGCCATTTTTGTTACCATTAAGCAATCATTAAGTTAATGGTGATTAGTGATTGCAAGAAATGAAGAAAATGTAAAGTCAAAAGACCCAATAAATACATAAATTGTAGCATCCATATTTAATTGATGATTATAAATAGTGAACACTAGAAGTTGATATCAATTACGAAATAAGAAGTTAATTCATAGCAAATGAAATTATTATTAAACATTATTTTGACAGATTAATATCGTTTTTCATTCAATACATTTATATTTATTAAATGTAATTGAATCCCGACTAACTTTTCATTCATTTCATTTTATAAGTTAAACAATTTTTTAAAATCCACATAGAGTCAAAACATGTCTTTAGATGACAGACATAGTATATAGTGATATTTCTCAAACACAGAATAATTTATAAATTAGAATAAATCACAAATTTGCTCCTAATTTATTTCTAACAAATATGTGTACGATAAATTTATTCAAACAAATAAATTAAACTAGTTATAATTTCACTCTCTCACCAATAATTATCTTTTAATAATAAACTAATATTTTATTTCTATATATATATATAGGGGTGTGATAAACTACAAACCCTCTAAAATACAAACTATACAAACTTTAATCCTACTCACTTAATACAATTAATCAACGGTTAATATAAGAGATTTTTCTAATGTCAACATTTTGACATCGAAAAATCAGAATTTGGACATCCCAATCGACAAAATTTGTACACTCCGTAGAATTTGTACATTCCGTTGACGGAATTTGTACATTCCGTTGACATCGACCCCCAGTGACATATTGACATCGACCCCTGTTGAGAGAATTTGTACACTCCGGTGACAGAATTTGTACACTCCGTTGACATAGTTTGTATAGTTTGTATTTTAGAGGGTTTGTATTTGATCACACCTCTATATATATATATATATATATATCGTGAATTCATAATGCTTTGTTAGTTTTCAATTCCCTCGATTTTATGTTGTAGGTACAAGGAGGATGTTTTAAACCCTATACTATTATGCTGAGTTCGGTTTAGATCTTGGTACTGAATTTTATTTCGAGTTGTTCTTTGATGAAACCTAGTAAAAGGAGCCTGTTTTGAAACAATAGTTCAATATGGCTGTTGTAATGTAGACATGTAGTTGATGTTTGGTGCAATCTTGAGCCTAAATATTGTAACAACATCAAATCTTGTTACTTGCATTACTCCCAACGCTGTTCTAGTGTTTCGCTAATCTGGCAAACATCTAAATAGGTGTAAGAGTTTTACGCAAATTATAAATCTCTCAAATAGTTAGATTCAACTTTTTTTCTTTTTAAATAATTGAATGTAGATAATCTAACATTAGTGAATTGATACGAGTATTCTACCATTATTTATTAGTTTAGATATATTAGGGATTTGCATATCTTTTCTTATATTTGTTTCTTGTTTCCTAAGCTAGTATTCTAGTATTATAAATAGGGCTAGGTTGTTATCGTTTTAATCATTCAATGAATATATTATTTTCCACAACTTGTCTTGAGTAACAAGAATATCATATTTCGTTTCCAAATTGTTGTTCATCGGAGAACGTCCGAAAATCAGCAATTCGTGAGCTTTCCTTCGAGCACGTCGAAGGTTTGATCACCTTATCTCTCCGAGAAGTTAGCCATCCGGCCTCGTTACGGAGAACGTCCGTAACAACTGGTGCTTTCATTGAGAGCTCATCCTCCGTCTTCGTTCATCCGTATCCCCCAAATTATTTCCCAGCCCCCGTCGAAAAAAAAAGAAAAAAAAAAGAAAGAAAAACAATCAGCCGCAGCTCCACCACCACGGCCACACCTAATCCTCCATATTCTTTCATCCCGTACTCATGCCGTCAACATACCATGGCCCATCTACGTCGGAACGGCCGACGAGGGAAGCGACGCCGGCGCTGCATATAGGCCAGCCGCGTCGTCCCGACCAATCGGGGAAGGCTTCGGTCGACCCAATCACATTAGGGTTTGCCAAATTAAATGCACGCCTCGACAGTATGGATCGACGGGTGGACATATTGGAGTCGCGTATGAACACGAACGACCGGCGACTAGGGAAGCTTCGACCGCCACAACGGCCTGATCCGGAACCACCTTACGGTCTTCCTGATCGTGGTGGCGCTGATTGGGACAAGCAGCATCGACGTTACACCCAGCCTACGTACCGGCGGCCACAACACCACCAGTCGGATAGGTACCCACCGCCGCCTCCGTATCAGCCGGATAGACGCCGGCCGTACCACCTCCACCAAACTCGTTATCCACTGCCCGAACACTCTCAACCCTTCGACTATGGAGAGGTCATTACTCACACGCATTCGCCAACACGAGACGGCGACGGGGAGCTGTGTGATTCAGAGGACTCCATATTAGATGCAGAGCGTTGTGATTCAGAGAACTCCATATTAGAGGCAGTAGCAAAGAAACTCATGGATCGTGGCTTGCCTAGTGAGAATTGGGGATCTAGGGAAGGTAGAGATGGCAGACTCGAAGACCAACAAGTTCCATCTTTTGATGAAATTGACCCACCGTGCAGCCCCGATATGAGTAAAGAGACGGAGGAAGAGGCATTATTAGACGATGTAGAGGAGGTTGATTCCATTGAGGAAGTGAAGAAGGCTGTCGTTGCTCGAGTGACATCCCAAGATGTTGTTGGGAATTGTTTGGGTGAAAAGGGAGAGTTGCGTGATAGTGATGTTGCAAGAATATTTCAGCGACCGACATTGCTTGCCATCGATGCACGGATGGTCCCGCCGCGAAATTACACGGCGTGTTTGGGAGTTCGTGGACGTGTTAACAAGCTTCACGTTTTAGCGCTGAATTTTGACGACTGTTTTGATCCTACCTTGATGATTTTTTATGGAGAAGGTGAAGTGACACGTCCAACTATTCGGTATGCGTTTGATCCAGGAGGAGACGCCTCGCCAAGCTTGTGCTTTCAACTCTCGTCTTTGGTTCGTGGTTCCCACCTTGAGGACAAGGTGGATTTTAACCGTGGGGGAGTTGATACGAGTATTCTACCATTATTTATTAGTTTAGATATATTAGGGATTTGCATATCTTTTCTTATATTTGTTTCTTGTTTCCTAAGCTAGTATTCTAGTATTATAAATAGGGCTAGGTTGTTATCGTTTTAATCATTCAATGAATATATTATTTTCCACAACTTGTCTTGAGTAACAAGAATATCATATTTCGTTTCCAAATTGTTGTTCATCGGAGAACGTCCGAAAATCAGCAATTCGTGAGCTTTCCTTCGAGCACGTCGAAGGTTTGATCACCTTATCTCTCCGAGAAGTTAGCCATCCGGCCTCGTTACGGAGAACGTCCGTAACATGAATCTACCACCGAAATCTATTTATAAAAAAAATCAGAAATAAAATTATTTTTCCAGAATACTACCCAAATCTAATTAGTGTTACTCCAATTAGAATTCCAAATTTAGCAATCCAGAAAACTGTCATCATCAAACCCTTTTCACTCTGAAACGGCTGCAGAAATCTGGTACTCATATCTCTCTTCTCCTGTTTTTCATGCAAACAAATCACTCTTCCACTTGATTTACTATCTCCAACCAATTACCCCATACTCAAAACTCATATTTCAAAATATCACATCAAAATCAAATCACTCCCACCATTTACACCAAATTCAAATCCAAAAGAATATTCCATATTCAACTACTTTTTATACTTTTCAAACTTACATACTCTATTTACTTAAATTACATGTTAACCCCACAACACTTTTCAATAATTTATTTACTTAGTATTAAATCATGTTATATAATCACATATTATTAAAAAATAATTAATACTAACACTTATTGTAAAATGAATTTCAAATAATTAGAAATGTGTGCCACATTATTAGTTAAATACGTATAAAAAAAAATTAAATTACGCCAATCTCCAAAAAATTTAAATTCATTAGGCTTTGCTTTTTATTTACTAAAATTAGCAGCCCAAAGCCCATTTGACACCTACAAATAAAAATTTTGAAAAAGCATCGTCCCTTTCACGTAACGTTTCTGTTCATCTTCTTCATCAAACAAGTTCTTCCTTCTCCATAAATCAGGTATATCTCCTTCCTCTATTCGAAAATACACAACAAGAGGCTTTATTTGCAATTTTCAGAAATAATTTGCGTTTGCTACTGATGGAGTACGTACTAAACAAGCCCAATAGCAGTGACGGCCCATCAGCCCAAAGCCCAAGGAAGAGTATCAGTTCGGCATTACCAAAGAGTTCGGCCCCAGCCTACAGCTCGGTAAAAGCCGACCAATCAGTTCGGCATTACCAAAGAGTTCGGCCCCAGCCTACAGCTCGGTAAAAGCCGACCAATCAAGCTCTACTCTCAGATCGGCAAAAGCTGCTCGGTCATAGTTCAGAAGTTCGGTCTCAGTATTCGACCGAACTGGGAGATAGTGGACTCATGCAGAACCTCCACGACCTCCACTACACGATCTATTTAGTGGTGTCAACTCATGCAGGATCTCATGCAGGATAGCGGACCAAACAAAGAGATAGTGGACCCATGCAGGATCTCATGACCTCCACGACATCCACTACCTAGTTAGTGGTGATGCAAGCCACGACCTAGTTAGTGGTGATGCAAGCCACGATCTTAGTTCAATGTATAAATAGAACTTAGATCAGATAGAAAAAGGCTCTAGACACAAAATATCATATAGCAAGTCTGTATTTGTAAGCTGAAAACCAGATCAAACAATACAATCTTGCCCTCCTTTCTTCCCGTGGACGTAGATTTACCTCAGTAAATCGAACCACGTAATTCCTTGTGTCGTGATCTATATTTTTCACCCGCATTTGTTACCGTGATCTATATTCATTACCTGCATTTACAACCATCAGCTACAATGCTACTCCATCTTTGGGGTAGCACTGTTCAAAAACGGGGAAAAAAAACACTTTGGGATGGATTTTGGTGTATGGTTGGAGGTGATTTTTGGGGATGATTGGAGATGTCCTTAGTTGATGCTATCATTCTTTGTTTCGATTACTTCTTGAAACAATTATTCTATTTTTAGTTACTGTTTGCCTTTGTTTGGATCCATGTGTAGAAGTGCAGAACTCCTATTTTTAGGAGCTTGTATTGTTCATGTATTGTAGCTAGTTTATTCAATTTGAATTATCTATGAGCTATTGAAGAAGTATTATTAATGTAATGCAGTCTGACTTGCAAAATTAGAGTGTATAAATGATTTTACGAGCTACAATGTAGCTTGCCTTCGCAAATTAGGAGTGTATAGACAATGTTTTTGAATTTCTAAAGCCAACCTGCTCGACTTTTATTAGCAGCTGCTGCTGAAGCTTTCAGTAGATTATGGCGTAGTATAAGTTTCAATCTCAGAGCAGGAGGATGAAGAGCAGTGCTGATGGAAAAACTGTAGGCCCATCAGACTGTTGGGAAATAGTTCACATTCCTGAAAAGCCTCCGATTCGTCCAGACCACCAGCCTATGGGTATATATTTATGTGTTTCTCTATTTTTTGGTTGGAATATTTGCAATGATTATATCGTTTTCATTGTTCAATTGGGCTTTATTTCTTATTCTGTATGTGCAGTGGATGTACTTGCTTCCGCAATTGATGCTAAGCATGCGAATACTGTAGTCAGGTGGGCTGCTTTGGTTCATACATTAGTCATTTTAACCTTATATTGATATGTTGTTTATTTGGATTTCAAATTTATGTTACAGAAAACTAAATCATATAGCTCCCCTGGAAGGCCTCCACCATGTGAAGCGCATAAAAAAGACTTTTCTTGATGGGGGTAGTTGCTGGTCTTCTATATAACTTTCTTTGCTTTTTAAAATCTCTTCCTTTTTTTTTCATTTTAATATTATAAACATAGGGGTATGTGAGTAGCGGTTAGTTTTGTCAAAGTGTATGTGCTTGAAGTTAGGTGAATGTTGATGTAGTTCAGTTGTATTTAATCGGTGCTGAAAATATTACGGAAGAAATGTTTTGGCTCCTTGAGTTAGGCTTGCATGTTCACAATTGAGGGCCAAGGAGAGAAATGATTTTCACATTAGCCTGAATCAGCATGTAAAACACGAAATCCTGTTCTATTTCCATTCCTGAATGGTGATTATGATGAAAAAAAAGGAAGAAGTAATTTTTTGAGAGAGTATATATATAGCAAATTTAATCCAGTCTTAGAGTAATCATGTGTCCTTACATCCTATGCATGTACCTAATTATTTTTACATAAATTTCTTGCATTTTCTGTTTGATCATACAGATATTAGTATGTTTGAACCAAGAGAACACATTTATCCTGCAGGAAAGAGTCAATTATTTGTGATTTTATGCATGGATCCTGGAAGCAATGCTGAGTGTAACTATATACCTGAGTATGTGCTGGGGCTTATGAATACGTACCAGTTGAGTACTTTCACTACAAAAGTGGGTCATTGTTTTATCATCTTAATCGATGCCAGTTCCTGTTTGAACAATTCCATGTATATGAAACAATAATACAACCTGCAATGCATGCTGATGCATTTGAATTACGTTGCACTCTACTGTCCATTGTTAACATTTGAAATCATTGAAAGAAATATTTCGTTAAATCAACTTTCTTAAAATGCTATGGTATCTTGATACTCGTGTTTCATATCTAGCTCATTTGGTTGTAAACATATGTTTCTGGTTACATAAAACCTTTTGCCAACCCTGATTGGTTTAGGTATGCAAATATGCTGCAACAACAAAAGAAGAATGGAAAGAACAATGCAAGTTGTGGCCAACTTCCTTCCATCCACCTACTTCGTAAGTTATTAAAGATATCAACTAATAGGGTTTTAACATGAGGCCAAAGTTCTAAGTTTCTTCATGTAACAGCAATATTGATGGCATAACTGGATTTTCGGAGTCGGATTCATTATCTGTTCTAAAATTTATGAAACATGCAGTTCACATTGCTAAATCTGGTTCTTCGGTATGTTCTAATCTATGATTGTATGGTTTCTCTAGTATAAATTGTTATGATGTTATCTGTAAAAAAATCCTTTTCTTAGCTCCTATGGTTAATGATGGAAGTCTAGTTTTTATACCTAAATCTTAAATTATTATGCCAATTTGCAAAGTAATATGCAACTGTTTCACATCCTCCTTGTCTACTCTTCCTACTGTTTATTGGCCTTATTAGTTATTACTCATATTTCCTTCTTTTTTATTTTCCTTCTGTAGTTCTGATCAATGTTATCAAATTGCGGATATGGCGGCGCCATGGCGCTATGGCATGGCGTTCAGTGGTGGAAACGCCATAGCACCATGTCGCTGCCATAGCACCGCCATATCCGACATTTGACAACATTACGTGTGTATTGTATTTAGGAATGGGGCATTATGCAAGAAACATGGAGGTTAGAGTTGTAATTTATACTTTATTAATTGTTTAAAGTGTTTTAGATGTTATATTTTAATTATTTTCTAATTTCTGAATTATATATAAATGTATAAGTATTATTTTATTTATTTAATTATTGACCGCCATATCCGCCATGCTATTACGCCATATCCCGCCATATCCCTGTGGCGGTTTTTAGGCGTACCGCCATAAGCCGCCATACGAGATTGATAACATTGGTTCTGATCACAGCTTGTCAATGCTGCTGTTATAGTGGATCCTTTATCAGGAGAAACTATTGCTAGCTCGTGTGATGAGGTCTTATATCCTGGTGCTAAAGATAGTATCAAGGAGCCATGCTGTTCCAAAAATCACGAAACAACTACACATGTTGGCTCTCATCAAATAGGAAATGATTTACTATCCTATGAAGCAAAGCAATCGTTTATGGAAGTCTCTTGTTTATATCCTTGGGGATGGCTCGAGCACCGATTGCATTCGAATTTGGATTCTTGGCATCCTTTACGACATGCAGCCATAGTGGCAATTGAAACTTCCGCTGCAAGAGACAGGCATCTTTTTCCTATGAACACTAGAGGGGCAGATTCTGTTCAAGAAGATCAGAAAGTGCTAACCCCGACCGCCTCTCCCTTAAAAAGACAAAAGGTGAAGACATATTTAGATAACTGTTTTTAAGCATCAGGTCGGACCCTACAATATGTAGGAGATGACCAATGCTGAGTTTGGCTGAGCAACAGTTACCTGAAACCTACTTACTCCACCTTAATGTTTTCTAGGGACATTTCTTTGACTTTGCTCAAATGCTATAATTTACTACATATTTCAGTTAAAGATTAACGAGATATCGGATTGCAACATGAATGGTTCCAGATATAACCCTACAAGACCTTATCTGTGTACTGGCTACGACATCTACTTTGTCTGGGAGCCGTGTGCTATGTGAGTTCTCTACTTACTATAGCCTCTCACTTACACTATCTCTTTTGCATATGGGTGGATGGGGTTGGGGGGTGGTGGTGCAACGTAGCTTAAACTCTTCTTTCTATGATCACTTTAGGTGTTCAATGGCAATCGTGCATCAGAGAATCAGGCGAGTGTTCTATGCTTTCCCAAAACCAAACGACGGTGCTTTGGGAAGCGTCCACAGATTGCAAGGAGAGAGAAGCTTGAATCATCACTATGCTGTTTTTAGAGTCATGCTGCCTAGAGAGATCCTTGATTGATGCAAGATTTGCCTTAGCATCCCCATTAACTTAGCAATCTTGCATCAATCATTATTGTTTTTAGTTGCATACATTACGAGTTGAGATAATGAAATAATGAAATAATGAATCATCTATCAAGGATCTCTATGCTGTTTTTAGTTACATACATTACGAGTTGAGATAATTCAGTTAACTTAGCACTTTTTTTAGACAGCATTGCAACTGGCTTTGCTGCTGACTACACAGACCCAAAACAAGGAGGGTGTCTGAAACTTTTAGTAAAAGGAGCCTGTTCTGAATCATTATTTCATTAAGGCTGTTGCAATGTCTAGTTGATATTTGATGCAATCTTTAACATATTTATGTTAACCATATGATATCTTGTTACTTGCATTACTCACAACATTGTTCTAGCGGTGGAGCACCGTATTTATGCACACAGATTAGTTAGGCAGGGAAATAACCAGTCGTCCAGTAATACATCAAGAAAATTAGGTGGATGCACATGTACAACCACCCTAACCATCGACTCTGGATAAAAGAAACCGTAATACTTCTACAAGTTTTACACAAATTATAAGTACTAATTCTGTCCATGAAAATAGTATTGTTTTTTTATTTCAGTCTTGTTTTTTTTTCTATGTTGGGCTGCCTACTAAATTTATTTTTATCTATTGATAAATTTCTCTCTCTAATTTGTTATGTCATACTTTCTGTCGGTGAAAAAAAATGAAAATAAAATAACGAAATGTGAGTCTCATTTTTATATATATTTTATAATAAAATGTAAGAGATAAGATTAGTAAAATGTGAAATCAAATACTACTATTTTTAACTGGCAACTTTAAAATAGGATAAAATAAAATGAAAAAATTGGACTTCTAAAATATGATAGAAGAAGTATTATTTTACTAACAATATTTGAACATTTTTTTTTGTTTTTATGCATTAGAGCATGTTCAGTTTTTTGAATATAGGTGCTATTTTTGGGAGATTTCATTTGTTCATCTTCACGGAACTAATTTTGATCGGTCCGAATATATTGCCAAAGCCCGCACTGTTCCTATTTGATTTAACAAAATTCAATTCTCCGTGTGAAGCTGGTATTTGAAAACTGGAGAGAGCTGTAAAGTCATAAATCAGTGCAAGATTACTTTTATGCCCCCGCAATTAATTTCCTACCTTCCAGCTTCACTATCCCCAAAATGCTAGGTTCATCTGAACCCTCTCATTTCCTCCGTGCGGCGGGATTCTTTGGGCGGCACACTCAAAATACCAATTCTTCGTGACTTTTGACTCGGAGCTTTTTTGGGCAGGCGATGAAATCGATTAAACAAATAGTCTCCTGATCAGTACTTAGGTGTGTTTCAAATGGCTTCGTTACCAGTTTCTGCAAAGTGGCGATGAACTCCCAAAATAAGGGAGGAGATACTCCCCGGTTTAGTCGTGTCATTCAATTCAATGTTCACTGAACCTTACTTGGTCTAATTTTGCACGTCTTTACGCAGGGGACGGTTTGTTACTTTGGAGTAAATTGTGGCCTTCACCGATCTGGGTACCCCTTTCGACAGCAAATCCTGAAGTTAATACTGTTATCGCATCCCCATTAGGTAATACACGACTTCCTATTTTGACGATTGTCGACCAGCTGAAGAATAAGTTAGGTGTGACAACCTTCGAAGAGGATGTGAGCAAGCGTGTGGAGTTTCTGCACAAGCGCTACCGAGTCTTTAAGGGTGTCGTCGGTGTTAACCGTGGACATTGAGACCAAGTTAACAAAAGAGTTGATGCTTCTGACGAGCTATGTGAGAAATTTATGAAGGTATGATACATAACTAAGCTCTGTTTACTTTTACTTTGTCTATACATGTCGTCCGTTTTAATCAAATGGTCCTATCTCCACAGCATAACTGGTTCGTCGTAGCTTACTACCACAAGAACGAGGCAAAGTATTTGAAGTTGGCCTGTGTATTTGGAATGTCTGACGTAAAGGTTGAGCACCGAAAAGATGTCATTGTTATCTCTGATACTACCGAGGTACTGATTAGCGACGAGAATTGTGGTGATGGAGTAGTTGAGGTGAATCAAGAAGTTAACTCACCCGCAGTGTTCCCCCCACCCACTGTCCGTCGCGAACTCTTCCCTGAGCCGCTGGTGCCTATAGACCGAGAGTCAACAACGGAACCTGGCATTTGCTTCATCGATCTAGCCCCGGATGGGCAGTTGCGCACCAGGTTTGAACAAGGCCGTGCATTACCACAACCGAGTGGTCCAAGGGGTGTTGGACCAAGTTCTAAAGCTCAGACTGGTGGTCCCTCAAACATGTCACCTTACGCCATTTCTTTCGAACAACCCAATAGCTTGTTGGTCGAACCTAGCCAAGTGAGTCAATTAGTGCTTTGTAGATGAAGGGCTTTGCATGCCACACGACCACCCTAGACTAGTATTAGTGGTTGATTTAGTTGCTTTTAGTTTTTTGAATGCCCTTCGGTAAATCTTTTGGTTAATCACCTTAACTAAGCCTTTGTAAGTTAAGTCACTGTGTGACCTACTTCTTAACTAAGCTCTTGTAATTGGTAGACTCTACCCTTGCCGTAAGTTTGCAAAATGTTTGTAACTACTACAAATCAAGCATGAAATGACTTGAATGCTGCCATTAGTCTTTATGTGTATGAACCTCGCAAAGCTAATATTATACAACAAGTTTCAGAGTAAACGCAAATGTGACTTTAACAACAACACAAACAACCAAATAAAATACGAGTCATTGGCTCCATATAAGTGCAATACTACAAACCACCATCAAACATGTATATATATATATTGGTTCCCAAAGTTTTTTGAAAGACTATGCTGCATAGTAGGTGCATCGTAGTCAAAATAACAAGCACTGATGGTGTAGATTAGATACACCACGGTTCAAAAACTATACACAAACAATGGCTACGCAGCAACCATTTCAAAAGTCAGTGGCCTAGATGATATTTTGTACTCCATTATGGCCATATTACCATAAATAAACTACTAGGATACTTCACAGTACCATTAGATGCTACTGCTTTTCAGATGGCCTTAGGATAATCTGTGAGAAACCTGGTCACATATCCTAGCCGAGCAGTTGGGGGCATGCCATTGAAAATGTCTAAGCGTTGAGATTTTTCACAAAGGATGTCACAAAGTTCGTACCTCTTCCCGAGAGTCAGTCCATCAACAGTGCCCAGTTCGTACCTCTCGTATCCGATCCGTGATGCAATCACCTCGAGATGTTTGTTAGTCTCGGCATGTAGGTTGCCTAGGAAATCCATAAGAGCATCATCACTGGTCGGGGCTTTGTGTTTCAGGGCAGAGGATCTCTTAATTGACGTCTTCCTCGCAGTGGTGTCTGAGCTGACATCATTTGTATCAGGCTGATCTGCAACAAGAGGCATCTCGTCACCAAGGAAGTCTAAACCCTAAACCCTAAAGGAAGGATGATAATCGTTCTCGTTGGTTTCACTCCCCACTGATTGCTTGTTACGCAATGCATCGACAGCCACATCCAACTGCTCAGCAGCAACTCCAGTGGCCCGATCTCTGCCAAATATGCTTTTCCAAGTCTCCCAAAAGGGCCACGAGGCCTTAGGATAATCTGTGAGAAACCTGGTCACATATCCTAGCCGAGCAGTTGGGGGCATGCCATTGAAAATGTCTAAGCGTTGAGAGTTTTCACAAAGGATGTCACAAAGTTCGTACCTCTCCCCGAGAGTCAGTCCATCAACAGTGCCCAGTTCGTACCTCTCGTATCCGATCCGTGATGCAATCACCTCGAGATGTTTGTTAGTCTCGGCATGTAGGTTGCCTAGGAAATCCATAAGAGCATCATCACTGGTCGGGGCTTTGTGTTTCAGGGCAGAGGATCTCTTAATTGACGTCTTCCTCGCAGTGGTGTCTGAGCTGACATCATTTGTATCAGGCTGATCTGCAACAAGAGGCATCTCGTCACCAAGGAAGTCTAAACCCTAAACCCTAAAGGAAGGATGATAATCGTTCTCGTTGGTTTCACTCCCCACTGATTGCTTGTTACGCAATGCATCGGCAACCACATCCAACTGCTCAGCAGCAACTCCAGTGGCCCGATCTTTGCCAAATATGCTTTTCCAAGTCTCCCAAAAGGGCCACGACTTGTGACGCTTAAATTTTGCATATTTGTCAGCCTGCAGGGGACGCAATCGTTATATGCTTGCCAATTCAATGTAACATCAAAATCAATTGATTCACAGCAATACAATGGAAAATACATGGGATACAAGTAAAGCCTACCTGAACAATCTGCTCTCATTGTTCGTCATCACAATCGATTCTATACTGGTCGTCGTTGTTGAAGTCGATGCGACTACGAGCTAGGATATTACGAAGACAACCGTAACTTTTTTTTTAAGCGTAAATCTTCGATTGGACATGCGGATTTCCCCTGAGGTCTGTGTTTGGGAATTCTGCACGAATGCTATCTTCGATTTTCTGTAAATACCCGGCTCTAAAACCGTTGTCGGATTTCCAACCACATGCAACTAGCTCCAGCAGGGTGGTTGCCAAAATCTCCTCCTCCCTTAGCGTCCACATCCTTCGAGACCTTTCACCTTTGCGGAACTTTTGTCTTGGAGAACCAAAAGTACCCATGCCTAAACAACAACACAAACACCTAAATCGTAACGCCAATATGAGCGTAAGACCAACCATAAAAATTGTTTATGTAGAGTTACGAACAGAGACCAGACCTTGACGTTGGCTACCGAGGCCACGAACCATTCATGTGCGTAGGGATCCTGACATACCTGTACAAAGTCACACTACAAAATGAGAGATATGCGTGCGAGCACAGGAAATTACCAGAATTGGGGATTACGGGCATCAAGCAACAACACCATTTCAGAGACCAAACAAACAAATTACCTCAACTTGAATTACAATAACATCGAAATGCAATCTAAACACACTCAGAACCACGTTAAACATAACATTCAAACTCAAAATAATATTCAATATCGCAAAATAATTCATCAGAATCAGTTTTGCGTTCTTCTTCTTAACCGCACTATCGATTCTTTACCACATCCACAACCCAGGAAGGGGAATTTCACCCATACCTTTCACCAATTACTACTCACTTCGTAAGCGACGAGTTTTGAAATCAGACTTCACTTCCCTCCCCAATTTGTAGGAAGTCGAAAATTCGAATTTTGGGGTAAAACGTGCCTAATTTTTTGTGTGTCCGCTGAAAATTATCGTTTGGGGTTTGAAGAGGGTATTTTTGGGAAGACACTCATAAAAGGGGTATTTTTGGGAACACACTCATAAAAAGGGAATAAATAAATATACCATAAATGCAAATATAAGTTATTTCTGCCTCCTCGAACACGCGAATTGATTGAAGAAAATGTGGGCCCAACCCTATACAAATAGTAAAGGAATTTAATCAATACACTTGGAATAGCTAAAACTGAACGCGCAAATCTTTAGAAGCCGCGACAATATTCTAGATATGTCACAAAATATATCGGAAGTTGTGACGTCACGTCAACACGGAGTAAGTGTGGGTCGGTGTGATGGAGTTCCTTTTCTATATATATCCCATCTCCGATTGCAACTCAAATTCACAATTCGTATTTTGGATCCCTAATTCTGATTCAATTAATCAAAATCTCGTGCAACAATGGAATACCGGCGGTTAAACATCACCGTCCAATCGGCGCAGGGCCTCAAGGACGTGAACCATTTCTCCAAGATGTCCGTCTACGTCGAAGTCTCCATCGCCGGGTACCCGCAATCATGGCAGCGCACCCCCGTGGATAAGAACTCCGGCACCTCCCCTAAATGGAACCACCGCATGGAATTCGTGGTCGACGAGCCCTACCTCACCAAGCCCGGCCTCTCCCTCCTCTTCCAG
The DNA here is from genome assembly GCF_004379255.2 of Salvia splendens. Classification (NCBI taxonomy): domain Eukaryota; kingdom Viridiplantae; phylum Streptophyta; class Magnoliopsida; order Lamiales; family Lamiaceae; genus Salvia; species Salvia splendens. The sequence goes on from NC_056034.1 coordinate 16,114,714, forward strand.
ATCCGAACTTGGAGCACCTTCGGCCCCGACAAGGACGTCGGCGCCGTCACCGTCCCCATCCACGACCTCGACTCCTCCTCCACCGCCGCCGACCGAATCGTCGAGTACCAGGTGATCACCCCCTCCGGAAAGCCCAAGGGAACTCTGAAATTCTCCTACAAATTTGGGGATAAATTCAGGCACCAGCCGCAGCCCAAGCGCGTCGAAGAGCCAGTCACGGCGTATCCCCCGCCGCCGCAGTATGCCTACCCGCCCGCTCAGCATCCGGGGTACGGGTATGGGGCTTACCCGACTTCGAGTGGGTACGGGTACCAGGCTGCTCCGGCGGCGGGGTATGGGTACGGGTACGGGTACGCGCAGAGGCCTAAGAAAAATAAGATGGGAATGGGGGGCGGATTTGGGTTGGGATTGGGGGCGGGATTGTTGGGAGGATTGTTGGTGGGAGAGATGGCGTCGGATATTGGGGAATCGGTCGCCTATGCAGATGGCTATGGTGATGCCATGGGCGATATGGCTGATTTCGATTTCTAATAGTTTTGGGGGTTTTTTTTCCTTTTTTTTCTGCTTTTTTTTCTGCATTTGAAGACTCATGTTATGCTATCATAGTACATTATCTGAGAATAATGATAGAATTTTCCATGTACATGGACGTTTTTTTATGATTACTAACCTAATTGAGTTCACAACTTCACATTGTACATTACATATAATCACTGATATTTTAATACAAGTATATAAGTTTGGGTATTATATGATATATAGATCAGACCATATGATGGATCATGCGTCAAATCATAATATGAAAATTATATTAATACTCCCTCATCCCTTACACTTAATTAACTCTAGTATAGATACCCTCCCTTACTTAAATATAAATAGTGTAAGTAGTTTTGAATAAGTTGAACTATTATATTTAAGTAAGTAGTTTTGAATAAGTTGAAATAGAAAAATGCGAGGAAGATTTGACAAAAATAGTAATAATGTACTAGATATGAAAGTTGAAAACGAATCACTAAAATATGCTATGCATGAGAAATTGAAACCCAAAGTCTTGCGTTGTCTGTCCCAACTTGGCCTAATTGGCATACTAATGAGATTTAAAAAATATGAATGGTGTAACATAGGAGTACTTAGAATTAATTATTTAAAAATATATACTAATGCTTATATGTATAGTATTATAGTTTATTTATCGTATCATTAAGATAGATGCATTTTCATGTATAGTAGCATTTAGTATAATAGTAGTACGAATAAATATGAGCACTTAGAATCAGTGGCTGATCCAGATTTTTTAAATTGAGAGGAATTGATCTCAAGCCTTGGCTTGGAGAAAACACATCCCAAACCGCTGCGCCACTACAGCTTTTTGCAATAAGATATCTCAATATTACACTATGTACACAAATATTTGGGGTACAGTTGTATCCCCTTGTCCTAAGCTGGATCCGCCAGTGCTTAGAACTCAGCTATACGTCGTAAGATTTAAAATTTCACTATTATAGTATTTTTGTATTTATTTAGTTTGACTATAATATCTTAAAATCAATTGACTAATAAAAGTAGAATATAGGGTCTTTGCATCAACATCATTATAAACACAGAGAGTAATATGCCCAAAAGAACGAATGCAAAAAATCAAGAATCTAATTCGAATAGACCAAGACCGTGGCCATCCTCAAGGCTTCGTAGGTTGTGGCTACCTTGAGAATATTCCTTATCTTATCTTATCAAATATTAAAAATTGGAGATCCGTTTTCCTTAAAAATGAAAAACTGTTGGGCACGTCAAAATGTAAAGTGTGTTTCTTCCACCGTCCATGTTGTGTTCGCAACCTTTGTCCTTATTCGGTTATTCCATTTATATTGCCTTTTCACAAGCCACGCATTTCACAAAAATATACTCCTACCATTATTGTTTTTATTGGTTCAACATTGAACTTGCACACTAAATTTTTTTAAGATATTAGATATCACGACCACCCTTTATGGTTAATAAATACATGTGATTGTGATTAAAAGAATTTAATGAACAGATAAAGAGATCTAGGGTTTCAATAATGAATTTGACCAACAATTAATATTCAAGGAAGAACGACCAAAAGTTTGACATTATCCAACAAAATTCCAAGGATCCAACATCCAAACAATCCATGTTGCAAGCCCAATAAATGATAAGTAAAAGTAATGTCACAGCGGAAACGACCAAGAGAAAGAGTGACGTCATGTATGAAGACACGACGACACTCATAGTTCAAAGATAAAAATTTATTCTCCAATTTACTTGCTCAACACCACCATATTCTCGTCGCCGCTCAACCTGCACATAAGGAAAACACATGCAGGGCTGAGTACTATAAATATACTCAGTGGGCTCTTGCCGAAAACATTTTCAATAAAAATATTATTTATCATGTCATACATAAGTAACGATCGGGGTTTAGCTTTAGAAAGGCCCGAGGCACTCAAAATCATTTCCCATTGTAAAAAGTTGACTGATCAGTCATTTTCCCATAGACGTTAGTCATATCTGCTCATACATGACTTGGAATGTGGCCACAAACCAAGCCACTAGACCGGCCAGCTCGTACGCTAGCACACGATCTACCATAGGTGTACACTAATCCAAGTAGGGTTTGCTTCCCTACGAGGACCCGGATTCGATTTATATAAGAATGACATATAGCCACATCAGATAGGCACGTTAAAAATCAAATCACAGCATGATAAACACAGTTTCATTTCCATCGATAAAATATTTAGGACATCGTCCTCATTTAAAAGAAAGCCCACCTCGACTGCTTACTTCTCAAGTACTTTCTTCCCCTTGGTATCACGATTCACTTGCGATGATTCACCTTTAACATTTAGATAATACATAAATCAACACGCTTTTCAAATAAATGAGTAAAAATGCATGCATCCTAAGTGAAGTTATTTATCTTGTTTTATCTCGGTTTCCGATTATTCGGCGGCCGCTTACGCCCCTAATTCCTCCGTTGGCTCCTCGTACTTTCCACCACGATGTCAAATAAATTCCCAAAATTATATAAGCGCTTAACTGAATTATCGCAAGTACTTCCCCTCGCAATTACATTTATTTTGAAACTTGGGGTAAATTATTCGTACATCGAATTATTCCGAGAATTAACTAAATAATTCCCCACAATTAATTTAATTATTAACTCAAAGATTTATTTAATTATTGGCCCAAACTAAAATATCACCATCCATCTTATTAATCCAATTCAAAATTTATGAGGCCCAAATAAAAGTTGCCCAACTAATATACTCCCATCCTTATTTCTCCTTAAACAAAATAAAAAGGCCCAAATCTTTTTTTTAAAAATAACCAAGTCCCAATTTCCACCATACCCCACGCCTATCTCCATCTCTTCTTCTCCCTCTCTTATTCTCTCTCTTTCTCCCAAATTGGCAGTTTCCTCCGTTCCCGTCGGCTTCTCTAGTTCACCTCACGACGCCGGCCGCTGCTCGCCGGGAAGACGACGTGTTGCCACCACAGTGCTATCGGAGCAGTCGCCGGGTCAGACTTCGACAGCCTCCGTCGCACGTCGCCGCTGTACCCGACACCGCTACAGCCGTCACCAGTCGCTGCTCGTCGCTGCTGCTGTGCAGTCTCCTCGCCGAAGGTCGCCGTCGCAGGGTCAGGCCGCAGCGCAGTTCGCCGTGCTGCCACCGCCGTCGTCGCTTGACTGCTGTACTACCCCGAACGTGTTCGGGCAGCCATCGTTCATCACCGAACCCACCCCGAAACGTCCCGAAACCAACCTGAACAGCCCCGCACAACCCCAAAACCTCGCAGATAAGTTCTTGATTTGAATTCATGAATTAAAGCTCGAATCTTTGATTTAGATTATTCAAATTATCGATTTGTTTCGTTTATTGTTTTTCATGAGATGCACAAATATGGAATTGGAGAGGAATTGGGTGGAAGAAGGGTATACCTTCAATTTGTAGATTTGCAACTGAACGAAACAGGGACCCCTCTCGCTTGAGTTCTCGGTTTCTGATAGGAGGAGTGAATGAGTTAATTTCCAAAACATTGTAGAATAGCGGGAGGGGGAAATTCTGTGTATTAGATTACCTTGAATGTGTTTCGATTGAGATATGAAGAATGACAACCTTTGTTCTTGCAAGAAACTTAGGTTTGGTCGTGATCTGTAGGATTCCAGATTGCATAGCAACAGAGTTGGATAAGTTTAGCAAGATCGTGTAGTTCCAAAACAAGGGTAAACCGAGAGGGATGGTGAAGCATAGGAAAAAGATTACCTTGCACTCAATTGAGTGAGAGTTGAGAAAAATTGGCCTTTGTTCTTGAAACTTCTTGCTGATTTTGGTGGAGGAACTTGTGGGGTGGGACTTGATTGTGAATGAAATTTTATGGAGGAGTGGCGGTAGAAAAATAGGAGATTAGGGTTGTGAGATATTGAAAGAGGCGTGTGATTTGGGAGAGATTTACAGATGAGGGAGGAAACAGTTTTTCATCGTGGATTGAGGGAAGATTTCGAATTCTTCATCTCTTTTTTTAATTAAATTGAATTTGTTTAATATTTTATTTGCAGATCACGGAGGAGGAATACCTCATCACGGAGGAGGAAAATCTCTGAGAATCTTTAATTTAATTGAATCATCGACTTGGTGACAAAGTCAACAGGAAGTGGATTTAATTTGATTTGTTTAATTCACGGTCCTATGTATTTTAATTAAATTATGTAGCCCACAATTTATTTATCACGGACAGGATTTTTATATTATTTATCACGGACTGGATTTTTTATATTATTTACCCAATTTAATTCATCGGATCAAACACAGATTTGAGTCCAATAAATATTCCTCACGGAAAGGAATTTTTAAATTCACATTGTGATTTACTTCACAAATTTCTAGCCCTCATAACAAAATCGTCAATTATTCACAAACATTTAATTCACCCCACATTAATTATTCAAAGTCGTCACGTCACATATTCCACAAAGTTGACCCAGTCAAAATTCCAACTCTACATTAGGTCACGAAAAGTATCCTACAACAATTCCATTCGACAATTAATCCACGGACTTCGCGAAATTAAAAGCATTAAATGCAAGTACTTTAGGGTTCGAAAATTAGGGTTCAAAAAGTGGGGCGTTACATCCTACTAACCTTAACGGAAAGGAATTTTTAAATTCGCATTGTGATTTACTTCACAAATTTCTAGCCCTCATAACAAAATCGTCAATTATTCACAAACATTTTATTCACCCCACATTAATTATTCAAAGCAGCCTCGTCACATATTCCACAAAGTTGACCCAGTCAAAATTCCAACTCTACATTAAGTCACGAAAAGTATCCTACAACAATTCCATTCGACAATTAATCCACGGACTTCGCGACATTAAAAGCATTAAATGCAAGTACTTTAGGGTTCGAAAATTAGGGTTCAAAAAGTGTGGCGTTACATTATATCTGTGTTAATTATTATTGTTACATCTTCTAATATACTGGGTTCAACTAGAGGTTAAGGTTAACTCAAATTATCTATGATTGTATATCTATATTTATTTGTGTGATCATGATACTAATATTGTGTGTGTGTTCTACTTCAAGCAAGTAATCTAGATTATGAAAACTTATTTCAAAAAGTTAGATAATAGACTCGCACTGATATTTGACCATCTCTACGTTGGAATCAATGTCCGGTCAAAGGATTTTGACCAATTATAATTTCAACGAGACATTTAATTTTGTGAAATTAAATGATATAACGTCGATCTACGTTCGGAGTAGATGACCGTGGTATATTCATTTTCTCAAATCCAATTCCCGGTGAGTGAGAAATAATGGATTAAAGTTGTGCAAAATTGCAAACTAATTAAATGAGCTATGAGAGAAGTCATGAGATTAATTAAGAGAGTTAATTATCTCACATTGGAAGTTACAACCTTATTAATCAAGTATTTAATAAGAAGAATTATTCCATGTAATAATTTAGTCGACTAAGATGGGCTATAGAACTCACGCGCGCCCCGCCGCCACCGCCGCGAGCCTCGAGCCCGAGCCCGTGCCATTGGATCTTGACAATTGGTCTTTGGGTGGTATTTGGATTGTTCTTTGGGCCTGGTCGTGGGGCTTGGTACTTGGGTTCGACCCGAGGCTGGTCTAGTTCTTTTTAGACCACCACCGTTTCCACGTCGACAAGCCAAACAGGATGACACCTCGTCAATATGACGCGGTAAAGCCAGCGTGGCTGACACGTGATGAAGTCCACGTCGTGAGCGAACCTAGACGCACAAGCGTGTCCCGATAAGTTCGTCCATGATCAACCTCTCAGCTCTCGTAACGGTTTGTAACGCCTTGTAACGCTCGAAGGTTATTGATCCACAATGATGACAGCCATGATGGTTGTTGACCCCTGCAGCGGATTATGCCTATAAATAGGCTAGCCATTTCATGCATTCTACACACATTCAAAAGCATCATTTTCATCATAAGTTTTCTCCCTCTCTGCCTTATCTTTTTATCAAAGCTCTGCCCTCTCCTCCATCCAGTCCACCGGAGCTCTGCTGATAGCGGTGTTGCTTCACCAGAGACGTAGCCATTTTATCTTTAGGGATGAAACGCCAATCCGAGAGCATCATCAGGGCGTATCTCGTCTTGCGGAATGAGGCCTCCTCGACTTAGTTTTTTCCTACCTTATGGTTTACTGTTTCGATTTCTATTTTGTAATTCGTTTTAGTTTGTTCTTCTGTATTCCTTCTTTTGGCTTGTATTACGTTCGGTTTTATATCTTGTAATCCAGAAAACCAACAATCGTAAGACGAGATAAAACTTGCCTTTGAAGGAATTTGGACATAACTGAACCTAAATACTTTCGAAACCTTAACACCTTTGCTGGAGATGTCGATTGAATCGAACATTACTGCTGCCACCACAGCCCCTGCCATCTCTTCCACCATGTCGACCACTGCACCGGTCAACACGTCGTTGATTCCCTCGATGATGCCAACCCCCGGGTTCATTCCATCTTCATCAACAACCCCATGGGAGTTTATCAACCCCTTTGGGCCCACTGGCGGATCCACCTCTAGTGGATCTGTTGGTTTCACTTTTAGTGGTTCCACCAGATCCTTTATTTGATCGAGTGTTGGCGCCTTCGGGTCTCACACGGGTGCTAGTTCCTTCGGATCTGGTACGACCATGACGGACTTTATGCCCAACATGAATGGTGGGGGCTCTTTGCCCAACCAAAATGTTGGCTCCTTCGGGGGCAACGAGATTAGTTCATTTCATGGACCAAGTGCGACAACTTTGGCACCAAGAATGATGCCACCCGCCGAAAAGCCACCAAAATTTGGAGGATCAGACTTCAAGAGGTGGCACCAAAAGATGTTGTTTTACTTAACAACATTGGGCGTCGCGAGCTTCCTCGCGAAAAACGAGCCGCCCGGGCCAAGTGATCAAGAGACAAGGATCGAAGTCATGGCAGACTATGAAGTTTGGCGGAAAGGAAATTATCTTTGTAAAAATTTCATTCTAAGTGCTTTAGATGATAGTACCACACCAACGTCATCTTATTTCAATAAGGCTTAGAAATAATCGGACTGCCATTGCAACCTTTCACGATAGGTAGCCAAAGCCTATCTAGGTTATGAAATTCTTCTTTTCTTTCGCAAAGCATTGCTTAGAACTGACTGTAGTACCTTAAAGTGAGCGCAGCCCACGACCAGTCTACTAAGCAAAAGAAGTAGGCTTTGTTTACTTCCTATGCATCTAAATGTTTATAAAACATCTTACAAACGCACAAGCAAACACAATGTAATAATATATTGATTCTATTCGTGCAAACTGCTCGAAATGATACTGAATCGGGCCAAAAGTGGATTGTAGAGTTTTTCCGTACACAAGAAAGATTCTATTCGTGCGAAGTCGCTCGAAACATGCTTTTTAGTATACTAACCCTAACAATCTCCCACTTATACTCATAACATGATTTCGAGTATACCCACTGCCAAAAACTCTCCCACTTATACACAAAGCAGGTATTGGAGCTAGATATATCGAACTACCATTCATTTCACATCATGTTTGAAACATGTTGCCACAAAGGCAATTTCTTGTGAAAAATCTGCTTAGTTGTTCTCTGATAATATCTTTTGCACCATTATGTCTTTGCTGCGTACTTGATTTTTAATTAATTTAATCTCTCTATGTGATTGCTTAGCTTATGATCTATCGTGTTCCTTGAGTTAGCCTTTGCTAGAGTGAAAATACTCATAGGCATACTCAAACTTACGATCAAAGCTACTAGGAGTATACTCCTAATATAAACACATATAATGAGGATGACTTACTCGATCACTAATTAGTCATAAGACTAAGTCAGTGTTACCCCAAGGACATTACATAAATGACTGGTAAACTAGAATATAGCGATTAGTCTTTCTCAAGTACTATGGTATATCCATTACCTCAATCAAAGTCCTTTGCCATGGTTAAAATGATATATACTTGCTATGCAAAAGCACAACTAATATCAAACTTAGTACACATCATAGCATACATGAGACATCTATCTGTAAAACTAGTCTCATAATTCTTGTTCTCATTAAGTGTCAAACGACACTTGACTAGAGACAAGACAATTCCATCTTGAATGGTAAAAACCATTTCATGGAAATTCTAATGCTAAAATGTTCCAAGCAATGTATAGATGTAGGATTCTTAAGAGAATCTCAACATTCTTTCTAGTAATCTTAAAGAATTAGATGCTTAGAATGTAATTAGTTTCTCTTAAATCATTTATCTTAAACTGGGTAGACAACCAGTTTCCCACGCTAGATGTCTATCTTAGTTGTTTGCAACTTTAATAGATTTCATCATCATAGAGTACCAATAATACCATATTTAATGCACTTTCAACTTCCTTGTTCTCACAACACACTTAAGGGCACATGTCAAATTCCAAACATTTGACAATCTAGCTAAAACATATACTCTGATTTAAATGCATGCCTAAGACCACAAAGGTCTTCATAAGCTTCCAATCGTGTGTTTCTAGCCCTCTATTTCATACCTATTAGGATGTTCCATGTAGATGATTTCTTCAAGACTTCTATTAATAGAAAGTTGTCTTGACAATCATGATACATACATTCTAATTATGTAAGTGCTTGATAAACAGTAGGATCGAACAAATCTTGGCACAACGACAGCGAGAAGATGATATTTTTCTTTAGGCATAGCCCATTGTCATTGTCTAGCCATTTGAGATCCACATTTACACTTGCAAATGTACTAGCTCCCACTGACTGACACAGCCTGTAGGTAGTATTGCAAGTCTTTTAAAACATGTTATCTATCTAAGATAGTAGTTTGGAATCTATCACCTATTCAAGGATGAATATCCAAATGAACCAATTCTACATTGTAGTTAAACGGGATTATGTTCAAGTTAATCTAAGACCGAGTCTTGCGACACTCTTAGACCCATGAACTTGTTATGTTCCTAGGAACGCTCCCACTACGACATGGTTCATACAATCTTAGGTGTTGAAGTTGATTTTATTAGCGCAAAAGTTTCTAATGGTATGACTCTTTGGTAATATGGAAAATTCGATATCTCTCTTTGTCCTGAGAGTTATCACACTGTTAGACTTTTAGTTCCTTTCTTGATCTTCATACAAGAATTCTATCTTTGAAGATTACAGAACTTATAATCTTACGTCATTTGGGACAACCTTAAAACATGCCTGATCAGTACTCAACTCCAATTACTTGGATACCTTTCCAACATGCATTGGAACAACATTACACCTTGAGATGTACTAGACTAGAGTCGCTCCAGTCCACAACTCGTGTTTTGTAGAAGATGCTGATGTTGGTAGTTTCTATAAGGTATATCTCGTTGTTTCTAACGCTTATCCCATCAATGATAAGATTTTAATGAGTACAATTCATCACTTAATCAAACTTGTCTTAGAAAGACTTTGATTTCTTCTTACATAACTATCTCATTCTTTAGAAGAATGCTTGGATTCGTCAATGGAGATTAGACTCCTACTACTGATCATAATACTTTGCACGTCTTCCTATGGTGTAAACCATTAAGACTTGCTAGTCTTTCTATGTCGCACTTCTATAAGTATTCTGAATCAAATTATTCTAACTCATAGTGCATCAAACAGACATTTTCGACTTTCAAGCTATTTAACAAACAAATTGTTAAAATCTTGATAGTCTGGATCAGTATGAACAATAGCTAAGTATTTTCTTGGCCTTAAGACTAAGAGCCATAAATACTTTATCATTCATTGTTTAAGAAGTTGATGTGTTGTTTCACTCAATCTTGTTGCATTTATATTGTTTCAATACTATGATGCCTTAAACATCAACCATAAAACAATAATCGAGCATTAAAAGCTCCCACTGCAACAAAAGTCTAACAGGATCTAGATCTCTTACTTAGAAGTTGCATTGTCATGTAAGTCATTGTCCTTCTCTAAAAGAGGTCAATCCAACTTACAAAGCATCTTCACTCGCTTTAAACAAACTTTGATGACGATTCAGCCTCTCCCATTTCCATATCTAGTCTTTTGTTCAAATGAACTAGGACTTAGGAAAACTGCAGCCTTGTTGAATTTGTCATCAATCATGTTACTTCCCTCAAACAGTTATATAACGACTGATGTTCTGATGGTTTTCTACTTTTCAGTTAAACCTTCTTCTAGTCATTTCTTATTACTTTAGACGATGACTTGAGTCAGAAAACTATTTGAGTGATCAAAAGAATCCTCAAAATATTCTGTCCCTCTAGGATATTCCAATCGAATCATCTTGACAAATTCTATTGATATCCATCTTTCATCGTCACTAACCAAGACTTGTCGTGCTATTTAAAAGAAAATAGCTTGACCTTATTCCTCAAAGAACTTGTCAAGTACATGCAAAATGCATTATCGAACAATCTTCGTGGAATTATGTCGAGGAAATGGAGGACATGAATCAGTGAGTATAAACTCCAAGTTTTAGCGCTGAGAATCTTATCCATTTATGTTTTCAGTCTACATAATTTTGGCATTCGAGTCTATTACTTTAAGGATCGCAGACAAGATATTGAATGACATAATGAAGATTTGGCAAATAAACTTATTATCACATACTTATGCTCAATACATAATCGCAAATAACCACAAAACAATTATGTATCTTGCAACTGTAAAATTAAAATTTTGTATCCTCCAGAGGAGTTCAATACGCATTAAAATCTTATAATTTTACTGGTCACAATCATCGACGAATAGTCCAGAGACCACAAGTGTGGCATGGCCGCCTAATGTTGCCTAAGCAAGACCACCGAATTTAGCATTACAGAGTCTCATTTCTACAACACACTCCCATAACAATGCTTATGTGCTGCTAACAAGGTCAAGCTATCTCATAAATCCTGTGTGAACTTCTGAATCTTGCATTTTCTTAGGATTATTGTCCCCACAGCATGGGTGGCGATAATATTGGAAACCATATTCTAGTTTATACTATTTATTTTTGAGAAGTCCGCCCTCATGAACTCGCTATTTCTTAGGATTATTGTCCCCACAGCATGTGTGGCGATAATATTAGAAAAAAGCTTCATAAATTGCAGACCAATTGATGGAGACCATATACAACGCACTTGTTGTAATTATCGCTTAGATATTTTATATGGTTTTTGCATAATTATCATATAAGCAGATAAGGCAGATAATCCACTTACAACGATAAACACCAAATAAACAGATACATCCATTTAATGCATGACATTTAAACACACTGGATAATTGACTACAATTATTTAATCTAGTCAAGGGAGAATCAATTAAATAATTATGATTTATCTTGGATAATTATTGCCCTTATTCATTTAGGATTTATCAAGATAGTGTTAACTATCTAAATCCAATTAGGATCATTCTAGATTTTATTTCGATAAAATCAAATCCTTCAATTCAAGATAACCTTGACATTTGATTATCATTATTTAAATCGTTCTAGGATATTACTAGATAGAAACGGTTCCATCATAATCCATACGATAAATGAAATCCAATCAACTAAGATCTATACAAATCTTAATTCTATTTAGAATAGAGATCCAGAATATATCATACATTACTTAGGATTTCTTCGATAAATAAACTTATCTAAATCCAATTAAATAAGGATTTTCTTATATATTATCTTTATCCTAATCTATCTAGGATATAAATCCAAAAGATAAGGATAACTTGGATTAATGCTTATTTTAATCCATCTAAGATTTGTCTTAATAGAATTAGATCTATTCAAGTCCATAGGATAAAATAAATTGATATAAATCTTTATCATAATTCATCTAGGATTTATCTTGGAGTAAATCCATATAAATCCATAGAATAAGATAACATTATATTTTTATTATTCAAATCTATCTGAGATTTATCTAAGAATAAATCCATATAAATCTATAAGATAAGAATAAAATATTATATTTATCACTATCCAAATCCATCTAGAATTTATCTATGAATAAATTCATATAAACTCGTAGGATAAGAATAATATAATATTATCATTATCTAAATCCAACTAGGATTTGTCTAGGATTAAATCCATATAAATCCATAGGATATAGATAAAAATAGATTATTATTTTCCAAATATAACTAGGATTCATCTAGGAATAAAATCTAAATGAATCCATTAAATAAGGAAATAATCTAATTAATCCATGATTTAATTCATAATCAAATCTCATACAATATATAAAATCCACAAAAAATATATTCAATTCTAATTTCATATTTATCATGAATTATTTCCAAAATTGAATCCAAGGATTTGGAAATCCTAATCAAAATTTGGAAAGCGAAGTTACGAGACAAGCCGATTCGACGTAGTGCGGGTGGAACCCGCGCGAGCGTCGCGCATAGGGAAATGACCCTAATGCAGCGCCGCTGCACTCCCACTGAGCCCGCAGCCGCTGCTGCTCGTCTCCGTCGCTACTGCTGCGTCGTCGTCACAGCTGTGACGTCACTTACGCAGCCATTGCTGACCTCCGTTATCTGGAACACCGCGTCTACTGCCCCAACCAAAGTCAGGGCTGCCGCTGTCCAACGAGGTTGCTGCCGATGCCACTAGCCGGCGATCAAATTGATTCACGATTCACGCAAAGAAAAAGGGAAATTTTTCGCTCATGTATGTATTCGAGAAATCAATTTGAACAATGAATTCAATTCCTATTCGTAACGATTACATAACGTGTGTATGCAATTCACGTACAAAAGAATCATGTAATCATGCAAACTAATGATCACAAATAAAATCACATACACGCAAAAGCATATGTATTCATTCAATATTAAATTGATTCATTCAAAGTAATAAACACATGCAATCATTACAAATAATGATAATCAATTCATCGTCTCTCGACGTCAAGCCTTGCGCGTTCGGTGACGTGCAGTCCCGGCACGAGCACCGACTGCGTGTCCTCACCGAATGTGCTCATGTTGTCATTCTAATTATGCATTCAAGCAATTCACATAATGATGGATCCGCGAATTTCTGATGTTAGTAAATGCTGGTAGAGAATGAAGATTATGACACAAAGAATTTACGTGGTTCGATTTACTGAAGTAAATCTACGTCCACGGGAAGAAGGGAGGGCAAGATTGTATTGCTTGATCTGGGATTACAGCTTACAACACAGACTTGCTATATGCTATTTTATCTCTAGAGAGCTTAACCCTTTTCTATCTGATCTAAGTTCTATTTATACATTGAACTAAGGTCGTGGTTTGCAGCCCCACTAACAAGATCGTGGGTGAGCAATAACTGCTCAATAACTGCTTCGTACCACTAAATAGATCGTGGGTATAGCGGAGGTCGTGGAGGCCTTTCATGAGTCCACTAACTCCTAGTTCGGTCGAATGCTGAGACCGAACTGCTGGACTTTACCGATCAGCTCTTGCCGATCTGAGAGGAGAGCTTGACTGGTCGGCTTTTACCGAGCTGTAGGCTGAGTCCGAACTCTTTGGTCGTGCCGAACTCTTTGGTGCCGAACAGATACTCTTTCTTGGGCTCTGGGCTGATGGGCCGTCACTATTATTGGGCTTGCCATTAGGGTTTAGTTCGTACCCCATCACTACCCCCCCCGAAAAGCGAAGTGAATCACTTCGGCGAGGTGAGTCACTTCGGCATTCTGGATAATGGTAAGGGGGAGGCTGACGTCAGGGGACGTGCCTTGCGCGTGCCTGCATTAAATGCGACAGTAAAATCCGGCCGTTGAATCCTGAAAAGGTGGGATTCGAAACGGCGCAACGATCTCGAAATCTTTCCCGAATCTGATAAATATGCTCCTTTTTCCTCATTTGAATACCTTTGCTGTTGCGTCTTCTATACTCTGTCTTTCTCGAGAAATTTTCTTCCGCTTTCAAGAGCTTCTTCAGACTTTCTTCACCTTCAAAAAGTAAGAAAAATGTCTTCTTCTTCTTCGGAGTCGGGTAGCGGTAGGAAAGGGGATAAGGGGTCTTCTGGCCGGAAAGAGTCCGGGGAGAAGACCGTAGAGTATTTCCCTAGTATTTTGAGTAAGGATACTGTGATATCCCTACCCGAAAAATACTTTTTTCCTGGGGGGAAGGCGGTGGTACCTGACGGTGATCATAGGGCTGACTCCCCGCCGGAGGGGTACGCCACCGTGTACGAGGCCTGCTTAGAATGCGGGCTTCGTTTCCCCCTCCCTTCTGCCTTTATAGATTTACTAGATTTTTTTCAGCTTCCTTTAGGCCAAGTGACTCCGAACTCTTGGAGGCACTTGTCGGCCTTCGCTGCCGAACTCCGTAGGTTAGGAAGGGATTTGTCTTTGAAGGCGATCCTTAAATTCTTTCAATTTAAGAGGAAGGGGTCTTGGTTTTACTTGATCCCTTTACAGCCCTTTAGAGCCTTTTGTAAAACGAAGTGGCCGAAGTGGCAAAATCGCTTCTTCTACTATGATAGGACCGCGGCTCCTAGTTTTCCCTGGAGAGGGCCGGAGTCCGTTATCCGTCACCCTCGGCCTGAACCGTTGGACGCGCTCGATGGCGAGCTCAACAAGATTCCCATAGTTAGGAAACAATACACGGAGTCTGAGCTCGTCAAGGGCGACGTCGTGTTCGACATCTCGTCTTCGGACGAAGAGGCCGAGGGTGAGGATTTCTCTTTATCTTTATGCTCTACTGCTTTAACGAAGAAAATCTGACTTTGCTTTCTTGCTTTTTGGCAGTGTACATGCTGAGTAAGGCTAGTCGCAAATCTTCGGAGTCCAAGGAGCCGGAGAGGCCGAAAACCACCAGCTCGGCGTCTGATGCCGAGAGGACTCCGAAAAGGCAAAAAACCTCTTCGGATCCGAAGAAGCCGGAGTCGACTTCGGCAAAGGGGAGGGGGAAGGCCCAGAAGCCCCCGAGAGCGCCAGAGAAAGACGTGGTCTTGGCGCCTCCTTCGGAACATATCTGTGAGCCGTTTTTATGGCCCACGGACTTCGCCGAGGTGAATTCTCTTCTCGATTTTCTGGCCTTGCTTTTTTCCTGTATTTTTTGTGGCCCCTTTGTTGACTTTTTTCTTTATTCATTTTCAGAGGAACGATATGCTCTCCAAGCTCGTCGCCGTCGAACTCTCCAAAGCGTCCAATGACTATGCCGAGATGCAGAGGAAGTTGGCGGCTGCTTGTCATCGGGCCGAACAGGCTGAGGCTAACTTTGAGAAGGCCAGAGCTGCTAGGATTTCGGCCCAGGACGAAGCTCAGTTTGCCAAAAACCAGCTCGTCATCCAGCGAGAGCAGACGAAGCGGAGCGATGCTGCTGCCGTGGTTGCCCAAGGGGAGGCTCTCCGTGTTTACACGGAGAAACTCTTTTTGAGCAGCCAGTTCTCGGCCTTTGTCGGTAGCCTGGTAAGGCTAATTGCCGATAAGGGCGAGCAGGGGGCCGACGTCGTGCTGCCTCTGTACAGCCGAGAGATAGCAGCTCGGCTTCAGAATCTGCCGCTCCTTGAGGAGCTCGCTTCATCCTCGGTCCTGCTTTCTGCAGACCGAGTCCGGAGTTGTCGAGCTGATCGGGACGAGAACCTGGAGGCTATCTTTGCCTCCGTGGGACCCGTTTCACCCGCTTCGACTTACAACGGAGAGGGTGAGGCCGAGCCGCTGGAGCTGGAGGCCGAAGTCGAGCGGGCCGGGCATCCGGAGAAGGAAGCCGATCAGGAGGCGGAGGCGAGGCCGGCAGGAGGCGAGGCCGAGGCTGAGGTAGCTCAGGAGAAAGAAGCTGAACCAGACCAAGGAGCCGGAGACGAAGCTGGCGGAGTATGATTTCGTCTCCCTTCTCTTAGTCTAGTTTCTTCCTTGTAAAATGGCCTTGAAGCCCTCCTAGTGTAAAAATTTTCCTTGTGAATGAAAAATTCTCTACACTTGTCTTCGTATAGCTTTTCGTACTCGCCTTTATTCCTGTTGTATTTTACTATCTGCTCGGTACAGCTGCCGAACTAATATAGCTGCTTTGTACTCAAGGAGATGGAGATACTTCACTGGAAACGGCTGTACTCTTCGGCTTTAGACGAAGCTGAGAAAAGAGCTATAGCCGATCAGACGAAGAATGACGAGCTTCTGGCTCGTTTAGTGAAGCTGGAGGCCGATAATAAGGACTTAGAGTCCGATAAGAAGGATCTGGAGGCCGAGCTGAATACGACCGTTGCTGAGAGGACTGCGTACGAGGATTACATCCGTGTGCGCGGGGGATTGACCATATCAGATGTTCAGAGTCGAGTTGACGAACTGTGGGAGGAATATCATGTACTCCGGAGGAACAATGCGCTGGAGAGCTCGGCTTGCCAACAAGTTGTGAAATCATTACGGCGCTGGGCTTCTCGGTACGACATTGTTCTTTCTCGGCGCCCCTCCATAGAAAGATTCCTTCGGCATGTCGTGCCAACAGATGCTCGCACTCCAGATCAAGCCTCTGGTTCCCTTGTTCAAAATCCTACTTCCAGTCAACAACGAACTCCGGAACAGCCGGAAACGTCAAGACGAGAACGGGCTCAGGAGCAACCGGAATCGTCAAGACAGGGACGGACTGAAATTCGCCGAGGAGTTGTGACTATGAGCGAGCAAGATCAGCAGATGATTATTGCAGAGACTCTTCATCGCCGAGGTGTTAGGACTTCTCGGGCTCGGGGAAGAGGCATTGGGTCGAGGATAGCATCTCGTCGACCTGCTTATTCTTCATCTGCTCGGAACAACCGAACTCGGCTTCCAGAGGATTTTGCAGATAGGTGGCTTAACTTCAGCAACCCTGGACAGTAGAATAGTCCTTTGTAATAGCGTAACGCCATTTTGTAGGGTAGCTGAGTTGTATGCCGAACAAGATTTGAAAAATGAAATTTTGTTTTCGCTTCTAACACTGTATTTACAGCTTAGCGAAAAAATTTCATCGTACTTGTCCTCGGTCTTATGAAGTAAACTTCTTTGACCGGACTTGGTCCTTGGTCTTATGAAGTAAACTTCTTTGACCGGACTCGTCTTTGGTCTGATGAAATAAACATCTTTGACCGGTCTCGTCTTTGGTCTGATGAAATAAACATCTTTGACCGGACTCGTTTTTGGTCTGATGAAATAAACATCTTTGACCGGACTCGTCTTTGGTCTGATGAAATAAACATCTTTGACCGGACTCGTCTTTGGTCTGATGAAATAAACATCTTTGACCAGACTTGGTTTGTGTTCTAATTTGGCGATTTTTGTCGCCGGGATCGAACTTTCCCTTGTCCTAATTCGGCGAGTTTTATCGCGTGGATCGGACTTTCCCAGTTAACCGAAGTGGTCTTATGCAGTAAACCTCTTTGACCAGACATGGTCGTCCCCGGTCTTATGAGGTAAACTTCTTTGACCGATCTTGGTCGTCCTAATTCGGCGAGGTTTATCGCGTGGATCGGACTTTCCCTTATTGCAGTTCGTTTCAGACGAAGTGCTTGTTAAGCTGAATTGCGGTCTTGTATCCTCCTTGGAAGCTTGGACTCACAATCGTTGGCTTATTGCAGTTCGTTTCAGACGGACTGCTTGTTAAGCTGACTTGTGGTCTTATATCCTCCTTAGAAGCTTGGACTCACAATAGTCTTTAATAATCGATCTAAAAAGGGGATCAGTCTTTAAAGAACGATATACCTTGGTACCATTTGTAAGAGACGACAAGCACATAGAGACAAAACACATAGAGAAAAAAATGAAAAAGACGAAAGAAAAAAACTTTAAACTTTTTATAAAACGACAAGTAAAAGGTACAAGTAAAAAACAAACAAATAAAAACATGTACCCCTATGACCGAACTAGACACAAGACAGACTGACCGGACTTTGTCTCTTACAAGTGGAACTTCTTGAGGTTGGAGACGTGCCATGTTCGGGGTACTTGTTCTCCTGACATGTGAGTCAATTTATAAGACCCTTTGCCGAGGACTTCTGACACCCGATATGGACCCTCCCATGTGGGTTCGAGTTTGCCCAGCTTTTCTGCTCGGCTTACTTCGTTGTTTCTCAAGACGAGATCTCCCACTTGAAATTGAAGCTTTTTCACCCTTTGGTTATAATACCGGGCTACTTGCTCCTTATACTTGGCTGCTTTTATGCACGCCAATTCTCTTCTTTCTTCGGCGAGATCTAGTTCTGCTCTCAGTCCGTCGTCATTCATTTCTGAGGAGAAAGTTAGAGTTCGGGGACTGGGTACGCCGATCTCCACCGGAATTACGGCTTCAGTGCCGTACACCAGACTATACGGAGTTTCACCGTTGGAGGTTTTGGGCGTAGTTCGGTAGGACCATAGGACTTGAGGGAGATTTTCTACCCATTGTCCTTTGGCTTGTTCTAACCGAGCTTTTAACCCTTTCACCAGAATTCGGTTCGTTACTTCCGTTTGTCCGTTTGCTTGGGGATGGGAGACCGAAGTGAACCGCTGTTGAATGTTCAGCTCTTGGCACCAATTCTTGAACGTCTTGTCGGTGAACTGAGTCCCATTATCCGAGATGAGGATGTGGGGTATGCCAAATCGGCACACTATGTTCTTCCAGACGAAGTCCAATGCCTTTGAGCTCGTTATCGTAGCTAATGGTTCCGCCTCCACCCACTTCGTGAAGTAGTCCACGGCAACGATAAGGAATTTCATTTGCCGAGGAGCTTGAGGAAGTGGTCCCACTATGTCTATGCCCCATTGCATGAAAGGCCAAGGGCTTTGCATAGTGTATAGATCGGTCTGCGGCATCCTTGGGACATTTGCATGAATTTGGCACTTCGTACACTTCTTGACGAGCTGCACTGCCTCTTGTACCATGGTTGGCCAATAATATCCCCATCTCAGAACTTTTTTAGCTAAAGCTCTGGCTCCGATGTGGCTACCGCACGATCCTTCATGAACTTCTCTGAGGATGTAGTCCGTCTCTTCTGGTCCTACGCACCGCAATAACGGCTGGAGGTAAGACTTTCTAAAGAGGACTCCTTCATGAAGTTCGTACCGAAGTGCTCGGCACGTGACCTTCCGAGCTTCTCTCTTATCCTCGGGCAATTGTCCTTGATCCAGATACTGCAAGATCGGCGTCATCCAGTTCGGCGAGCTGGATACTGAATGTACCTCGGCTTCATCAATGCTTCGATGCATTAATTCTTCCGCCTTTGAGCTCGGATCTGAGGCCAACTTACTTAAGGTATCTGCTCGGCTATTTTCCGCTCTGGGAATGCGGATTATCCGAAAATAGGAGAAACTTCGGCTGATGCTTTGCGCTTTGTCCAAATACTTCTTCATTCTCTCGTCACGAGCTTCACTTGTACCCAACATGTGATTTACTATGACTTGTGAATCACAATGGACTTTGAGAGATTTGACGAGCAGACTTTGCGCTAGCTGGAGTCCGGCCAGGAGGGCTTCGTACTCGGATTCATTATTAGTAGTGGGGAATAGGAACCGAAGTGAGTAGGTTACCTCGTGTCCGTCGGGAGCGACAAGTAAAATACCAGCTCCACTTCCCATCTTGTTTGAAGCTCCATCTACGAATCCGCTCCAGCAGTCCGGCGGTTCTACTTCGGATTCCAAGGGCTGTGCTAGTTCGGCATTGGCAGAATTCTTCTGTTCGGCAATAACAGGAATTGCTTGATCGAACTTTGCTTCTGCAAGAAAATCTGCCAAGGCTTGTCCCTTGATGGCTTTCCGAGGTAGATATTCAATTGTGTGCTCTCCCAACTCTATAGCCCACTTGGCGATTCTGCCTGATGCTTCTGGTTTGGTCAACACTTGCCGAAGTGGCAGATCAGTTAGGACGCATACCTTGTGAGCATAGAAGTATGGCCGCAGTCTCCTTGCTGCATTTACTAACGCCAGAGCAATTTTTTCCAGTGGTTGATACCTGGTTTCTGGACCTCTTAATGCTCGGCTTGTAAAGTAGATGGGAAGCTGCTTTAGGCCTTCTTCTCGTACAAGCACCGCGCTGATGGTTTGATCCGATGCTGCTAAGTATAAGAATATTACTTCGGCTTCGGTTGGAGCAGAGAGAGTAGGAAGCTCGGCTAGATAACTTTTGAGTTCGTCAAAGGCCTTTTTCTGCTCGGCTCCCCACTCGAACTTTGGTGCCTTTTTCAACACCTTGAAGAACGGCAGTTGCTTTTCGGCTGCTTGGGAAAGGAATCGATTCAGTGCGGCTAGACATCCGGTTAGCCTTTGCACGTCATGTATGGACTTCGGCATTGCCATGTTCTGAACGACTTGAACTTTTGAGGGGTTTGCCTTGAGTCCGTCCTTTGAAACCCAACAACCCAGAAACTTTCCCGAATCTACCAAAAAGGTACACTTTTGGGGATTAAGTTTGAGGTTGGCTTTCTTGAGCACGTCGAGAGTGGACTTGAGGTTGTGCTCGTACTCCGAGGTGCTTTTGCTTTTGACGACTATATCGTCAACATACACTTCGACCTCCTTTCCAATCAGGTGCCGAAAAAGCTTGTCTACCATCCTTTGATAAGTGGCTCCGGCATTCTTTAAACCGAATGGCATCTTTTTATAAGCGAAAATGCCGAAATCAGTAATGAAGGCCGTTTTTGAAGCGTCAATCTCATCCATTAAAACTTGATGGTATCCTTTGTATAGATCAAGAAAACAAAAAATTTCAAAGCCTATCAAAGCTTCTACTTTTTTATCTATGTTCGGAAGGGGATAGCAATCTTTGGGACAGTGCTTATTTAGATCGGTGAAATCTATGCACATCCGCCATCCTCCTTCCTTTTTCTTGATCATGACAGGATTGGCCACCCACGAAGGATACTTCACTTCGAATAACACATCCGCCTTCAATAATTGACGGACTTCGTCATGGATGACTTGACTTCGTTCTGCCGCAAAGAGTCTTTGCTTCTGTTTTATCGGCCGGACTGAAGGATCAATATTTAACCGATGAGTGATTACCTCGGGGGGCACTCCGGTCATGTCCAACGGAGACCATGCAAAGACGTCTTTATACTCCTTGAGGAGCTGGATGGTTTTTTCCCGAAGTAGGGGCGTTCCCGCGAAGCCGATCTTAACCGTTCTGGATGGATCGTCTTCGTACAGCTGAACTGTCATCGAGTTCGGCTCCGGTATGACTTCGGTCATCGCCTCTGACTCCGGCTGCTGTGATTGCTATGCTTGGTGGTGCCGATCTGACTGCTCGGCACTTCTAAGCGCAATTTGCAGACATTCCTTTGCTCTCTTTTGGTCACCTCGGATGACCGCTATCCCTCCTTTAGTAGGGATCTTGATGGTGAGGTGATAGGTGGAGCAAACGGCCCGAACTGTGTTGAGCCAGTCTCTTCCCAGGATGACGTTGTACGGGGACCGAGCTTTCACCACGAAAAACTCAATCATCGTACTGGAGCTAGTAGGCGCTTTCCCCACCGTGATCGGAAGGCTGATAATACCTTCAGGGCGGGTGTCCTCCTGGGTGAAGCTCTTCAGGGGAAGCGGAGCCGGACTGAGCCGAGCTGGGTCCACTTCTAGTTTGTCGAAGCACTCTTTAAAAAGAATGCTAACCGACGCTCCTGTATCCACAAACACCCTGTGGATCAGTTTGTTTGCCACTCCGGCTTGGATGACAATGGCGTCTTGGTGAGGAGAGATGGCCGGGACGGGATCAGCAGCCGAGAACGTAATCACTTCGTCCTGCTTCAGCCTTTTATGCGTTGGCTCCTCTCGATTGGAGCCTCTGCGTTCTGACTTTAGGGACGACTTGGTCTTCCCGGCAGGGAGAGCGTCAATAGTCTGGATTACTCCATCATATTGCGGCTCGTCGTCGTCTTCGGGATCCGGCTGTCTTTTCGGATCCTGAGGAGCGCAGTTCGCACCACTCTGCTTTTTATTCTTCTTTGGCTGCTTGCTTCGGTATTTTTTCAATGTCCCTGCCTTCACAAGAACATCGATACCTGCAGCCAAGTTTCTGCACTCCTCAGTGTCGTGACCGTGGTCTTGATGGTAGGAGCAGTAGCTATCCTGTGGTCGGCGCGCGGCTGATTTCGTCATCCGCTTTGGCTTTTCGAATAGGTCAGAGTGCAGTTCGAAAATTTCCGCTCTCGGCTTGTTCAGCGGTACGAACTGAGCGGGCGACTTCTCGGGATTGAGACGAGGTCCCAATCTGTCTTGCACCGGAGCCCTTTGAATTCTTTCAAATGGAGTCCGGCGAGGATGCCCCTGATCGCTATGATCGGGCTTCCTTCTGTCTCCTCGGGACGATGAGCTGTCTAACGACCGTTTGCGACGGTCTGCCTCATCGGCCCGGGAGTACTGGTCCGCAATGTCCCACATTTCCTGAGCTGTCTGCGGACCGCACTCAACGAGCTTCCTGTAGAGAGCTTCGGGCAGGATTCCATTTTGGAATGCCGAGATGACAAGCAGATCGTTGAGATCGTCTACTTGCAGGCATTCCTTGTGGAATCTTGTCATAAAGTCGCTAATTTTTTCGTCGCGACCTTGACGAATGGAAAGCAGCTGAGCCGAAGTGATTCGGGCTTCCGCTTTCTGAAAGAACCTCCTGTGGAAGGCATCCATTAGATCTCGGTAAGATCTGATGCTGCCCTGGGGGAGGCTATCGAACCACCTTCTCGCGTTCCCGATGAGCAGCTCGGGAAACAGCTTGCACATGTGGACCTCGTTGAGACCCTGGTTCGCCATGTTATATTGATAGCGCCCCAAGAAATCGTGAGGGTCCACGAGCCCGTCGTAAGTCATCGACGGAGTTCGGTAGTTCTGTGGTAGGGGAGTTCGGGTGATGTCGTCCGAGAACGGAGTCTTCAGTGCTCCGTACACGGCGAATCCGATATCTCGTCGGTATGGAGGAGATTGAGTTCTCCTGTGATTCCGGTACCGAGGAGGAGCTGGAATATGTGGGGGACGGGGATTCTTTCTCCTGGGAGATGCGACACTACTGCGGTAGTGACTTTCTTGTGCGGAGGGGGAAGGAGAATCCGTCGTTTTCGTCTCCGGCTGCTTTTGGCCTCTTCGCAGGAAGGTTAAGAATTCCTCCTGCTTCGCCTCCAAAAACTGCTTGACAGCCTCATTCAAATCGGGCTGCTGGGAAGACTCAGTGGGACGATTTTTGGAGCGGCTTGTTCCTTCGCCATGAGAACTAGTGGTGGATTTATCCCTAGGCTGCTTTCCAGACCTGTGGGATGGATTGGCTTCCTCCTGGTTCTCACGGGCAGGAATACGGGTACTCTGCGATCTGGTATGCATTTTTTGAGTGGAAAAAATGGATCAAAAATTCGCTTTATCACAAATTTTGTTCTCTGTTTCCCACAGACGGCGCCAGTGATGGATCCGCGAATTTCTGATGTTAGTAAATGCTGGTAGAGAATGAAGATTATGACACAAAGAATTTACGTGGTTCGATTTACTGAAGTAAATCTACGTCCACGGGAAGAAGGGAGGGCAAGATTGTATTGCTTGATCTGGGATTACAGCTTACAACACAGACTTGCTATATGCTATTTTATCTCTAGAGAGCTTAACCCTTTTCTATCTGATCTAAGTTCTATTTATACATTGAACTAAGGTCGTGGTTTGCAGCCCCACTAACAAGATCGTGGGTGAGCAATAACTGCTCAATAACTGCTTCGTACCACTAAATAGATCGTGGGTATAGCGGAGGTCGTGGAGGCCTTTCATGAGTCCACTAACTCCTAGTTCGGTCGAATGCTGAGACCGAACTGCTGGACTTTACCGATCAGCTCTTGCCGATCTGAGAGGAGAGCTTGACTGGTCGGCTTTTACCGAGCTGTAGGCTGAGTCCGAACTCTTTGGTCGTGCCGAACTCTTTGGTGCCGAACAGATACTCTTTCTTGGGCTCTGGGCTGATGGGCCGTCACTATTATTGGGCTTGCCATTAGGGTTTAGTTCGTACCCCATCACATAACATGAAATTAATCCACATAATCAGAGCCAAAAATTGGCTCTGATACCAATTGTTGGGGTTTGGAGCCCCGTGCACAGCGGAAGACTTGTACAAACAAATAAATCAGGCGTATGATCTATTTGACAGATTATGAGATTAATCAATTCACATGTTAACACAGAATTGCATGTGATGGAGTACGTACTAAACAAGCCAGCACAAAGCCCAAGAAAGAGTATCAGTTCGGCGTGACCAAAGAGTTCGGCTAAGAGTTCAGTTCGGCACAACCAAAGAGTTCGGCCTCAGCCTACAGCTCGGTAAAAGCCAACCAATCAAGCTCTGCCCTCAGGTCGGCATCAAGCTCTACTCTCAGATCGGCAAAAGCTGCTCGGCAATAGTTCAGCAGTTCGGTCTCAGTATTCGCAAAAGCTGCTCGGCAATACCGGGCTGGGAGACACGATCTATCTAGTGGTGGACCCATGCAGGCTCTCATGACCTCCACGACATCCATGACATAATTACTGATGGGGTACGAACTAAACCCTAATGGCAAGCCCAATAATAGTGACGGCCCATCAGCCCAGAGCCCAAGAAAGAGTATCTGTTCGGCACCAAAGAGTTCGGCACGACCAAAGAGTTCGGACTCAGCCTACAGCTCGGTAAAAGCCGACCAGTCAAGCTCTCCTCTCAGATCGGCAAGAGCTGATCGGTAAAGTCCAGCAGTTCGGTCTCAGCATTCGACCGAACTAGGAGTTAGTGGACTCATGAAAGGCCTCCACGACCTCCGCTATACCCACGATCTATTTAGTGGTACGAAGCAGTTATTGAGCAGTTATTGCTCACCCACGATCTTGTTAGTGGGGCTGCAAACCACGACCTTAGTTCAATGTATAAATAGAACTTAGATCAGATAGAAAAGGGTTAAGCTCTCTAGAGATAAAATAGCATATAGCAAGTCTGTGTTGTAAGCTGTAATCCCAGATCAAGCAATACAATCTTGCCCTCCCTTCTTCCCGTGGACGTAGATTTACTTCAGTAAATCGAACCACGTAAATTCTTTGTGTCATAATCTTCATTCTCTACCAGCATTTACTAACATCAGAAATTCGCGGATCCATCACTGGCGCCGTCTGTGGGAAACAGAGAACAAAATTTGTGATAAAGCGAATTTTTGATCCATTTTTTCCACTCAAAAAATGCATACCAGATCGCAGAGTACCCGTATTCCTGCCCGTGAGAACCAGGAGGAAGCCAATCCATCCCACAGGTCTGGAAAGCAGCCTAGGGATAAATCCACCACTAGTTCTCATGGCGAAGGAACAAGCCGCTCCAAAAATCGTCCCACTGAGTCTTCCCAGCAGCCCGATTTGAATGAGGCTGTCAAGCAGTTTTTGGAGGCGAAGCAGGAGGAATTCTTAACCTTCCTGCGAAGAGGCCAAAAGCAGCCGGAGACGAAAACGACGGATTCTCCTTCCCCCTCCGCACAAGAAAGTCACTACCGCAGTAGTGTCGCATCTCCCAGGAGAAAGAATCCCCGTCCCCCACATATTCCAGCTCCTCCTCGGTACCGGAATCACAGGAGAACTCAATCTCCTCCATACCGACGAGATATCGGATTCGCCGTGTACGGAGCACTGAAGACTCCGTTCTCGGACGACATCACCCGAACTCCCCTACCACAGAACTACCGAACTCCGTCGATGACTTACGACGGGCTCGTGGACCCTCACGATTTCTTGGGGCGCTATCAATATAACATGGCGAACCAGGGTCTCAACGAGGTCCACATGTGCAAGCTGTTTCCCGAGCTGCTCATCGGGAACGCGAGAAGGTGGTTCGATAGCCTCCCCCAGGGCAGCATCAGATCTTACCGAGATCTAATGGATGCCTTCCACAGGAGGTTCTTTCAGAAAGCGGAAGCCCGAATCACTTCGGCTCAGCTGCTTTCCATTCGTCAAGGTCGCGACGAAAAAATTAGCGACTTTATGACAAGATTCCACAAGGAATGCCTGCAAGTAGACGATCTCAACGATCTGCTTGTCATCTCGGCATTCCAAAATGGAATCCTGCCCGGAGCTCTCTACAGGAAGCTCGTTGAGTGCGGTCCGCAGACAGCTCAGGAAATGTGGGACATTGCGGACCAGTACTCCCGGGCCGATGAGGCAGACCGTCGCAAACGGTCGTTAGACAGCTCATCGTCCCGAGGAGACAGAAGGAAGCCCGATCATAGCGATCAGGGGCATCCTCGCCGGACTCCATTTGAAAGAATTCAAAGGGCTCCGGTGCAAGACAGATTGGGACCCTCGTCTCAATCCCGAGAAGTCGCCCCGCTCAGTTCGTACCGCTGAACAAGCCGAGAGCGGAAATTTTCGAACTGCACTCTGACCTATTCGAAAAGCCAAAGCGGATGACGAAATCAGCCGCGCGCCGACCACAGGATAGCTACTGCTCCTACCATCAAGACCACGGTCACGACACTGAGGAGTGCAGAAACTTGGCTGCAGGTATCGATGTTCTTGTGAAGGCAGGGACATTGAAAAAATACCGAAGCAAGCAGCCAAAGAAGAATAAAAAGCAGAGTGGTGCGAACTGCGCTCCTCAGGATCCGAAAAGACAGCCGGATCCCGAAGACGACGACGAGCCGCAATATGATGGAGTAATCCAGACTATTGACGCTCTCCCTGCCGGGAAGACCAAGTCGTCCCTAAAGTCAGAACGCAGAGGCTCCAATCGAGAGGAGCCAACGCATAAAAGGCTGAAGCAGGACGAAGTGATTACGTTCTCGGCTGCTGATCCCGTCCCGGCCATCTCTCCTCACCAAGACGCCATTGTCATCCAAGCCGGAGTGGCAAACAAACTGATCCACAGGGTGTTTGTGGATACAGGAGCGTCGGTTAGCATTCTTTTTAAAGAGTGCTTCGACAAACTAGAAGTGGACCCAGCTCGGCTCAGTCCGGCTCCGCTTCCCCTGAAGAGCTTCACCCAGGAGGACACCCGCCCTGAAGGTATTATCAGCCTTCCGATCACGGTGGGGAAAGCGCCTACTAGCTCCAGTACGATGATTGAGTTTTTCGTGGTGAAAGCTCGGTCCCCGTACAACGTCATCCTGGGAAGAGACTGGCTCAACACAGTTCGGGCCGTTTGCTCCACCTATCACCTCACCATCAAGATCCCTACTAAAGGAGGGATAGCGGTCATCCGAGGTGACCAAAAGAGAGCAAAGGAATGTCTGCAAATTGCGCTTAGAAGTGCCGAGCAGTCAGATCGGCACCACCAAGCATAGCAATCACAGCAGCCGGAGTCAGAGGCGATGACCGAAGTCATACCGGAGCCGAACTCGATGACAGTTCAGCTGTACGAAGACGATCCATCCAGAACGGTTAAGATCGGCTTCGCGGGAACGCCCCTACTTCGGGAAAAAACCATCCAGCTCCTCAAGGAGTATAAAGACGTCTTTGCATGGTCTCCGTTGGACATGACCGGAGTGCCCCCCGAGGTAATCACTCATCGGTTAAATATTGATCCTTCAGTCCGGCCGATAAAACAGAAGCAAAGACTCTTTGCGGCAGAACGAAGTCAAGTCATCCATGACGAAGTCCGTCAATTATTGAAGGCGGATGTGTTATTCGAAGTGAAGTATCCTTCGTGGGTGGCCAATCCTGTCATGATCAAGAAAAAGGAAGGAGGATGGCGGATGTGCATAGATTTCACCGATCTAAATAAGCACTGTCCCAAAGATTGCTATCCCCTTCCGAACATAGATAAAAAAGTAGAAGCTTTGATAGGCTTGAAATTTTTTGTTTTCTTGATCTATACAAAGGATACCATCAAGTTTTAATGGATGAGATTGACGCTTCAAAAACGGCCTTCATTACTGATTTCGGCATTTTCGCTTATAAAAAGATGCCATTCGGTTTAAAGAATGCCGGAGCCACTTATCAAAGGATGGTAGACAAGCTTTTTCGGCACCTGATTGGAAAGGAGGTCGAAGTGTATGTTGACGATATAGTCGTCAAAAGCAAAAGCACCTCGGAGTACGAGCACAACCTCAAGTCCACTCTCGACGTGCTCAAGAAAGCCAACCTCAAACTTAATCCCCAAAAGTGTACCTTTTGGTAGATTCGGGAAAGTTTCTGGGTTGTTGGGTTTCAAAGGACGGACTCAAGGCAAACCCCTCAAAAGTTCAAGTCGTTCAGAACATGGCAATGCCGAAGTCCATACATGACGTGCAAAGGCTAACCGGATGTCTAGCCGCACTGAATCGATTCCTTTCCCAAGCAGCCGAAAAGCAACTGCCGTTCTTCAAGGTGTTGAAAAAGGCACCAAAGTTCGAGTGGGGAGCCGAGCAGAAAAAGGCCTTTGACGAACTCAAAAGTTATCTAGCCGAGCTTCCTACTCTCTCTGCTCCAACCGAAGCCGAAGTAATATTCTTATACTTAGCAGCATCGGATCAAACCATCAGCGCGGTGCTTGTACGAGAAGAAGGCCTAAAGCAGCTTCCCATCTACTTTACAAGCCGAGCATTAAGAGGTCCAGAAACCAGGTATCAACCACTGGAAAAGATTGCTCTGGCATTAGTAAATGCAGCAAGGAGACTGCGGCCATACTTCTATGCTCACAAGGTATGCGTCCTAACTGATCTGCCACTTCGGCAAGTGTTGACCAAACCAGAAGCATCAGGCAGAATCGCCAAGTGGGCTATAGAGTTGGGAGAGCACACAATTGAATATCTACCTCGGAAAGCCATCAAGGGACAAGCCTTGGCAGATTTTCTTGCAGAAGCAAAGTTCGATCAAGCAATTCCTGTTATTGCCGAACAGAAGAATTCTGCCAATGCCGAACTAGCACAGCCCTTGGAATCCGAAGTAGAACCGCCGGACTGCTGGAGCGGATTCGTAGATGGAGCTTCAAACAAGATGGGAAGTGGAGCTGGTATTTTACTTGTCGCTCCCGACGGACACGAGGTAACCTACTCACTTCGGTTCCTATTCCCCACTACTAATAATGAATCCGAGTACGAAGCCCTCCTGGCCGGACTCCAGCTAGCGCAAAGTCTGCTCGTCAAATCTCTCAAAGTCCATTGTGATTCACAAGTCATAGTAAATCACATGTTGGGTACAAGTGAAGCTCGTGACGAGAGAATGAAGAAGTATTTGGACAAAGCGCAAAGCATCAGCCGAAGTTTCTCCTATTTTCGGATAATCCGCATTCCCAGAGCGGAAAATAGCCGAGCAGATACCTTAAGTAAGTTGGCCTCAGATCCGAGCTCAAAGGCGGAAGAATTAATGCATCGAAGCATTGATGAAGCCGAGGTACATTCAGTATCCAGCTCGCCGAACTGGATGACGCCGATCTTGCAGTATCTGGATCAAGGACAATTGCCCGAGGATAAGAGAGAAGCTCGGAAGGTCACGTGCCGAGCACTTCGGTACGAACTTCATGAAGGAGTCCTCTTTAGAAAGTCTTACCTCCAGCCGTTATTGCGGTGCGTAGGACCAGAAGAGACGGACTACATCCTCAGAGAAGTTCATGAAGGATCGTGCGGTAGCCACATCGGAGCCAGAGCTTTAGCTAAAAAAGTTCTGAGATGGGGATATTATTGGCCAACCATGGTACAAGAGGCAGTGCAGCTCGTCAAGAAGTGTACGAAGTGCCAAATTCATGCAAATGTCCCAAGGATGCCGCAGACCGATCTATACACTATGCAAAGCCCTTGGCCTTTCATGCAATGGGGCATAGACATAGTGGGACCACTTCCTCAAGCTCCTCGGCAAATGAAATTCCTTATCGTTGCCGTGGACTACTTCACGAAGTGGGTGGAGGCGGAAACCATTAGCTACGATAACGAGCTCAAAGGCATTGGACTTCGTCTGGAAGAACATAGTGTGCCGATTTGGCATACCCCACATCCTCATCTCGGATAATGGGACTCAGTTCACCGACAAGACGTTCAAGAATTGGTGCCAAGAGCTGAACATTCAACAGCGGTTCACTTCGGTCTCCCATCCCCAAGCAAACGGACAAACGGAAGTAACGAACCGAATTCTGGTGAAAGGGTTAAAAGCTCGGTTAGAACAAGCCAAAGGACAATGGGTAGAAAATCTCCCTCAAGTCCTATGGTCCTACCGAACTACGCCCAAAACCTCCAACGGTGAAACTCCGTATAGTCTGGTGTACGGCACTGAAGCCGTAATTCCGGTGGAGATCGGCGTACCCAGTCCCCGAACTCTAACTTTCTCCTCAGAAATGAATGACGACGGACTGAGAGCAGAACTAGATCTCGCCGAAGAAAGAAGAGAATTGGCGTGCATAAAAGCAGCCAAGTATAAGGAGCAAGTAGCCCGGTATTATAACCAAAGGGTGAAAAAGCTTCAATTTCAAGTGGGAGATCTCGTCTTGAGAAACAACGAAGTAAGCCGAGCAGAAAAGCTGGGCAAACTCGAACCCACATGGGAGGGTCCATATCGGGTGTCAGAAGTCCTCGGCAAAGGGTCTTATAAATTGACTCACATGTCAGGAGAACAAGTACCCCGAACATGGCACGTCTCCAACCTCAAGAAGTTCCACTTGTAAGAGACAAAGTCCGGTCAGTCTGTCTTGTGTCTAGTTCGGTCATAGGGGTACATGTTTTTATTTGTTTGTTTTTTACTTGTACCTTTTACTTGTCGTTTTATAAAAGTTTAAAGTTTTTTCTTTCGTCTTTTTCATTTTTTTCTCTATGTGTTTTGTCTCTATGTGCTTGTCGTCTCTTACAAATGGTACCAAGGTATATCGTTCTTTAAAGACTGATCCCCTTTTTAGATCGATTATTAAAGACTATTGTGAGTCCAAGCTTCTAAGGAGGATATAAGACCACAAGTCAGCTTAACAAGCAGTCCGTCTGAAACGAACTGCAATAAGCCAACGATTGTGAGTCCAAGCTTCCAAGGAGGATACAAGACCGCAATTCAGCTTAACAAGCACTTCGTCTGAAACGAACTGCAATAAGGGAAAGTCCGATCCACGCGATAAACCTCGCCGAATTAGGACGACCAAGATCGGTCAAAGAAGTTTACCTCATAAGACCGGGGACGACCATGTCTGGTCAAAGAGGTTTACTGCATAAGACCACTTCGGTTAACTGGGAAAGTCCGATCCACGCGATAAAACTCGCCGAATTAGGACAAGGGAAAGTTCGATCCCGGCGACAAAAATCGCCAAATTAGAACAACAAACCAAGTCTGGTCAAAGATGTTTATTTCATCAGACCAAAGACGAGTCCGGTCAAAGATGTTTATTTCATCAGACCAAAGACGAGTACGGTCAAAGATGTTTATTTCATCAGACCAAAGACGAGTCCGGTCAAAGATGTTTATTTCATCAGACCAAAAACGAGTCCGGTCAAAGATGTTTATTTCATCAGACCAAAGACGAGACCGGTCAAAGATGTTTATTTCATCAGACCAAAGACGAGTCCGGTCAAAGAAGTTTACTTCATAAGACCAAGGACCAAGTCCGGTCAAAGAAGTTTACTTCATAAGACCGAGGACAAGTACGATGAAATTTTTTCGCTACAGCTGTAAATACAGTGTTAGAAGCGAAAACAAAATTTCATTTTTCAAATCTTGTTCGGCATACAACTCAGCTACCCTACAAAATGGCGTTACGCTATTACAAAGGACTATTCTACTGTCCAGGGTTGCTGAAGTTAAGCCACCTATCTGCAAAATCCTCTGGAAGCCGAGTTCGGTTGTTCCGAGCAGATGAAGAATAAGCAGGTCGACGAGATGCTATCCTCGACCCACGCCTCTTCCCCGAGCCCGAGAAGTCCTAACACCTCGGCGATGAAGAGTCTCTGCAATAATCATCTGCTGATCTTGCTCGCTCATAGTCACAACTCCTCGGCGAATTTCAGTCCGTCCCTGTCTTGACGATTCCGGTTGCTCCTGAGCCCGTTCTCGTCTTGACGTTTCGGCTGTTCCGGAGTTCGTTGTTGACTGGAAGTAGGATTTTGAACAAGGGAACCAGAGGCTTGATCTGGAGTGCGAGCATCTGTTGGCACGACATGCCGAAGGAATCTTTCTATGGAGGGGCGCCGAGAAAGAACAATGTCGTACCGAGAAGCCCAGCGCCGTAATGATTTCACAACTTGTTGGCAAGCCGAGCTCTCCAGCGCATTGTTCCTCCGGAGTACATGATATTCCTCCCACATTCGTCAACTCGACTCTGAACATCTGATATGGTCAATCCCCCGCGCACACGGATGTAATCCTCGTACGCAGTCCTCTCAGCAACGGTCGTATTCAGCTCGGCCTCCAGATCCTTCTTATCGACTCTAAGTCCTTATTATCGGCCTCCAGCTTCACTAAACGAGCCAGAAGCTCGTCATTCTTCGTCTGATCGGCTATAGCTCTTTTCTCAGCTTCGTCTAAAGCCGAAGAGTACAGCCGTTTCCAGTGAAGTATCTCCATCTCCTTGAGTACAAAGCAGCTATATTAGTTCGGCAGCTGTACCGAGCAGATAGTAAAATACAACAGGAATAAAGGCGAGTACGAAAAGCTATACGAAGACAGTGTAGAGAATTTTTCATTCACAAGGAAAATTTTTACACTAGGAGGGCTTCAAGGCCATTTTACAAGGAAGAAACTAGACTAAGAGAAGGGAGACGAAATCATACTCCGCCAGCTTCGTCTCCGGCTCCTGGTCTGGTTCAGCTTCTTTCTCCTGAGCTACCTCAGCCTCGGCCTCGCCTCCTGCCGGCCTCGCCTCCGCCTCCTGATCGGCTTCCTTCTCCGGATGCCCGGCCCGCTCGACTTCGGCCTCCAGCTCCAGCGGCTCGGCCTCACCCTCTCCGTTGTAAGTCGAAGCGGGTGAAACGGGTCCACGGAGGCAAAGATAGCCTCCAGGTTCTCGTCCCGATCAGCTCGACAACTCCGGACTCGGTCTGCAGAAAGCAGGACCGAGGATGAAGCGAGCTCCTCAAGGAGCGGCAGATTCTGAAGCCGAGCTGCTATCTCTCGGCTGTACAGAGGCAGCACGACGTCGGCCCCCTGCTCGCCCTTATCGGCAATTAGCCTTACCAGGCTACCGACAAAGGCCGAGAACTGGCTGCTCAAAAAGAGTTTCTCTCCGTGTAAACACGGAGAGCCTCCCTTGGCAACCACGGCAGCAGCATCGCTCCGCTTCGTCTGCTCTCGCTGGATGACGAGCTGGTTTTTGGCAAACTGAGCGTTCATCCTGGCCGAAATCCTAGCAGCTCTGGCCTTCTCAAGTTAGCCTCAGCCTGTTCGGCCCGATACAAGCAGCCGCCAACTTCCTCTGCATCTCGGCATAGTCATTGGACGCTTTGGAGAGTTCGACGGCGACGAGCTTGGAGAGCATATCGTTCCTCTGAAAATGGAATAAAGAAAAAAGTCAACAAGGGGCCACAAAAAATACAGGAAAAAAGCAAGCCAGAAAATCAGAAGAGAATTCACCTCGCGAAGTCCGTGGGCCATAAAACGGCTCACAGATATGTTCCGA